>NC_056734.1:628195887-628420887 GCF_019279795.1 Protopterus annectens
TCCCCCCCTTTATTTAAATATACCAACTCCAAGATCGCACTACATTCCGATACAGGGAAATCTTCCCGTTCCACGCTCTATGGAGATCCCCATTCAGACCGTTCAACCATCTGAAGAGGACCCATATATATATATATATATATATATATATATATATATATATATATATATATATATAGGAAAGTGGAATAAGATTATGAAGAAGCCACAGGTAAAAGTTTTCAAAGGATAGCACTTTCGAACATAGTAAAATAATTTATCAGAGGAGGGACATTAGTAAACACAGGAACATGTCTACAATTTGATCACTGGGACACCTTTCATTATTGGAACAGTGAAACTTTTAAGAGACAAACAATACTAATGGGGTTAGAATAGAAATAAAAAACATTAAAACATATCTTAAATATAGAGTGAGAAACTGTAAAATGTGATCCCTCTATCTAGTCCTGACAGGGACTGAAGAAGATAATTCTGGACAGACAATGGGCAAAAGATGAAGAGAACAGGCCCCCTCTGTTGTCACCGTTGCACCCCCAACTCCTGAGATGATCAGTGATGAATCTCAAGACCTTCTAGATTTTACAGGGGTCAGAGTTCATTGCAAGAACTCTCAGTTCAGCAGCCAGCTTTTCCAGCCTCCAGTAACTCCAACACAAGTAAATATGTACAAAACAAGATCCACTCAGTCATCTTATGACACTGGTAGCCCTGCAACTGTTTACTAAAACCTATACAAAAGATGTGAAAACCACAAGGAAAAGCATTTAAAGGCCTATTCAGAGAACTGGTCACAGCAAAAGGCGCTACTAAAATTTATCATCAACAGATATTTTCCAATTCACATAACATGGCAAAAGAATTATTCAGTATTACAGAAGAACCACTGAAATTTAAAGATCAGCTAATAATTTAATTAGTGTTATAATCCAAATTTTCAGATCACACAACTGCTGCATACCACAACACTGTCTGAAATAATACAAAAACTATACAGAGAGACAAACATGTTGGATATGCAACTTGGAAAGCAAAAAGTAGATGCGAAACTAATGGTATGGCTTCCAAAAAATGATTGGTCAACAATACAAAACTGTAATTATAAGAAGGAAAAATGTCCCGGAGACTATTTAGAATGACTTGAAGTTGTCTTTTTATTTTAACAAGCAACATTTTTTTTAACAGGAAACATCTTTATTACATTGTCACTTATGACATAGACAATCATACATTTATATAAATGTAAAGAAACCATACTGCCATAATACCAGCTGCAAGCATTTAACATCAGAAACTGTACTGACATAATCCTAGTTGTAAACATTTTACATTACTTATAATATACCCATTGTCAGTCAAATATTACATAGCACATTTAAGTCCTACTTTCTTTTAAACCTCATTCCTCCCCTGCATGTATTGTTCCCACAATTCCCATTTTCTTCCTATGTTATTTGCTCCTGCTCTTTTCTAAAGATCCAAATTCCAGTTGTTTTATCTCTGTTACTATATTTACTACTTATAGTACAGTTGGTTTAGACTTTTGATTTCCATTTTCCAATAATTGCTTTTTTGGCAGCCACCATAGTTAGACTCATCAAGGCATTACTATAGCTCAAAAATAATTTCCTTAGCTAGCACCAATTTGATCACCAAGTATCAATGACAGAGTAGTCTGCAGGGAATCTTTGAAGTCTGCTAAACTCATTACACTCCCAGAAAATATGTTCCCAATTACCTTTTTCTTCCCCATCACCCCTCCAACATTTGCCGCTTACCTGACTAATTGGGGTATAAAATAACACTTCCAACAAAGATCCTACATCTTCTAGATTTTGTTGCATGTTTGAGAGACATACATATATCTCCCATTGCTTCTTTGTGAATTGCTTATCCAATCTCTCTTTCCAATTCTTTCCAACTTCCTCTGATTGATTCTTATAGTTATCGTGCAAGATTTTATATCCTTTATTTTGTCCACGGTGGTGGTGCTGCGGTAGCATTGTCACCTCACAGTACAACGTTATCCTGTTCGATTCTCAGCTAGAGCGTCTTCTGTGTGGAGACATGCGTGAATGGGCGTACCTTCATTGAAGGTTGTGCATCAGGGCAGGCAACTCGGCACGTAAAAATCTACTGCCAATCATTAGCGGACTGGAGTTCTGCTGTGGCGACCCCTAACCGGGAAAAGCCGAAAGACACAACACAACAACTAATTATTCCTTTTTAATGGCAGCTTCTGATATACATTCTACTAAAAGCTCTACCAGTGCTGGTCATATCTTTAGGATCCCCTTATTTCTTTTTCTTTGCCAGTACTCTGATATCAATCTTTGATAGGGAAAGCAATTTCTAGCCTGCAGTCCAAATAAATTCTTGGTCTGTTCCCATTCTATTGCATTTCCCTCTCTAATTATTTGGTCCCCATACCTTGGTTCATTTGCTAGTTTACACCAAAAAATTCCAGCCCCCTATTGTCTGTATCCCTAATTGCAGACATTCCTGTCAACAGAATCTCCTTTCTCCACTCTTGTGTTGGCTTTGTTCTTAGAATACTTTTATCTACTTTATGAATATAATATTCTGCATGATTATTACTCTCCTTAAGGATCTACATCCAAAATCCCAGTCTGTCCTTGCTTCTTGAGCTACTTCCCTGTTTTTTCATCATCCCTTTCCATTTTCATTTACAGGTTTCTGCTTGTGCTATGTACAGGAGCCTTAACTGTGTAACTCTGAAATACCCCTTCAGATTGGGTAATGCATTGTTCAACTGGAAGATTCAGTTTTATCCCACTTGACTCTTGTCATCTTCCCCTCCCAGATAAAATCCTTCAGCTCTATTAGTTATCATCCACAACTTCTCGTCTGGTTGATAAAAATATGCCTGACCTGTGTATACAACTAAAGGGACAAAAAACATTTTCACTGCTTGCATCTTGCTATCCATATCCATATAAAAAAAAAACTTTCAATTTCTCAGTTTTTGTATTATCTTTTGGTTTGTTTCTTCCAACATACCCTTAGTTGTCACACCAGAATCCTTTAAAATTCAGACTCCTAAATACTTACATTTTATCATGTCCCCATAAATATGGATACTGCCGAATCAATGTGTTTGTCAGTACACAATCTGACTCAAAGTTATCTTTCAGGATTATTCAGGAAAAGTTCACCCATTTTATTTTGTTTTTGGATTGTACAATGTCCACACAACCTTAATTAAAGATAAGTGTTTAAATTAGTAGCTGAACGAGTTAAAAAACTGCCTGGATTATGCCAATTTCTGTGTAGAATGTCAACAGAAAAAGAAACTTGAAAATAAAGAAAAACTGATTGACCAGTAAAATTTTAGACGACTCAAAAAGAGGAAGGGTAGAGGTAGAGGCTGTGAGGCAGGCGGAGGCAATGTGAAGTTAATAGGTAGAGCAACCTCAGGCCCACAAGAATATGCTCCAGGATCAGTGGGTAGTTGGCACAATCAACTGGAAGGTGCCACTCCTTCTGGTGAAACCTGCTATAGCTGTGTTGGTGAAGGCCACTAGAGAGGAGAATGCCAATACAAACAGCAGACAAATCAGGACATCTGGGCAAGATGGCAATGTGATTATAATGATTAGCCTTTACTCACAAACTCCTCCTAACAGAATACATCAAGAATCCTCTTACTAAGTAAGCCTGGTCAGGGATTTAGGAAAGAATTTATACCTCTGTATACCTACAAATCAGAAGGGATCTTAAAACTGAATCAGGGTCAAAATGAAATTCCTTTCCTAGCTGATAAAGGTGCAACTAGACTAAGAGTTACATCTAACAATAAAATTCCAGTATCAAAACATCAATTAAAAGCTTTAGGTGTAGTTTCAGAACCTACACTTACTTCTTTAGGACCCCTAGAGGAAAGACATGCCTTTCTGTTAAGTACCACTACTCCTGTAAATTTAATGGGAAAAGATCTGTCAAGAAGTATAGGTTGCACAATTTATACACCAGTGTACTAAGATAGACGGAATGTACCAAGACATCCTAAAATAAGTAGCTGAAGTAGAAGTTTTGGCAGTACTGCCTCAGGCTAAGAAGGAACATTAAAAAGCCTTAAGCCAGATAAAGATTTGTTACAGAACGTTCCTTCTATGGACTCACCACTCAAATAAAGGGAGGCTAGAATCAGTAGAACCTGCTGCAATTGTTTCCTTCCAAATCGCTCCCTCCCTGTTACCCATTAAAACCCGAGGTGGAGCAAGGTATTAAACCAATTATTAGCTCTTTATATTGAGCAGGGAATTCTCATTCCAACCAAAAGTCCCTTTAATACACCGATGCTTCCTGTTAACAGACGAGAAAGAAATACATATCACCTTGTATAAGATCTAAGATCTGTAAATTGTGCTACATTTTCTACATTCTCTGCCATTCCAAATTCAGCTATGGTTCTGCTGTATATCTCCATGTACTACTAAACATTTCTGTAACAGATGCCTGCTCTGCTTTCTTTTCTGTACCTATACACCCTGACAACTAGTTTTATTTATGTATCAAGGGCAACATTACATTTGGACTATGCTGCTATGGGCATAAGGCTCAGACTATTTTTGAAAACTCAAAAAAAAAAAAAAAAAACTCTTGAAAATATTCAGTTTCCATGTAAATCCGTTTTAGTTCAGCATACAGAATCTGCTGCTAGCTTCAGATTGACTCAACAGTGTCAGCCAGTTACAGTTTACTCTATCTAAACCAGCAGAAAAGGTCTATAAATTACTAAACACAAGTTTCCAGTGTTGGCCTTTTCAGATTAAGTATCCTGAGCATCTATGTCATCATGCCAGCTGCCTGCCTGATACTTTCAGTGACCATATACCCACCTATTTTCTCAGGTGCAAAGTATCCACCTCCAAAAATATCATATACAAACTTGTCCGTAACAAAAAAAAAACTTGACACCCACATTTTTAACACCCTTCTAAAAAATGTGACTGGTCCCCCTTCAAACATCTCCAATTAGATGAAGCAGTCCAGCATTTTAACAAACTCCTGAATATCCTCAACAACTTGGCTCCCCTTAGAAAAATTCATACAAAAGCAAAGCCAACCCCAAGGCTAACAAAAGAAACCAAACTACCCACGAAACAGAGACAGAGCATGGGCACACTACCAAATCAACAAAAAACGGATATCCCTACTTAATTATCAACAGTTAAAACAAAAATCAGTCAAAAAACAAACAATTAATTTAAAAAATTAAACTAAATAAAAAATACTATTTCGCAATCCAACAAAAACATAAAAATAACCTCCAGAATTTCTGCAGTGCCATAACACAACTTATTAACTCCAAACAAGATATTACACCTACCCCATCAACCAGTAACAATTCATAGTCCATCGCCACCCAATTCAACTTACACTTCACAAATTCAGTACTATCACTGCTAAATAATGACAGCAACACCCCCTCTAATAATTCCATCTAGCTCTACTTCCCATCACAAGTCTTCCTCCATCAAACCTATACAGACCAGCTACATAAACTCCTTGAAAAACTAAAACTAACATCTCTCGCAGCCGAGTTTCTTAAACTTGCAGCCAACGCCATGGCATACCCAATCTCCTTATTAATCAACAGTTTAATCTCAGAACATTATATCCCCACACTATGGAAAATCTCACATTATCCCCCTTCACAAAGGTGGCACATCCACAAAGCTATCAAACTATAGGCCAGTCGCAACATTTCCACCTCTGGCTAAAATCCTCATTAAATGCATACATTCACAATTAATAATCTATCTACTAGACAATAACCTTCTCTCCAGCTCTCAGCATGGGTTTAGACCAAAAACACAGCAATACAACCACTCTCATTAGTTTCACAGACACAGTTAGTTAATCGGCTTAGAAACAAAGGACAATTTGTGGCAACTGTCTTCCTCAACATGTCAAAAGCTTTTGACACAGTTTTACATCCACAACTTCAACAAACGTGCCTCCCTAAACCTTTCCCAACCATCCATACTATGGTTCCACAGCTACCTATCGGAATGCCAACAAGCAGTAACTGATGATTCTTCTCTCATCTGTGAAGCCTCCTCTATTTTTAACCTCTTACAAATAATTCAAAAACATTTACAGACATAGAACAATATCTGTCTCTCAATCAACTAATACTTAACCCAAATAAGCCAAAGTAATGCTATTCTCTAACAGCAAAGCAGCTCAGCTTCCCATTCCCTTCATTATCTACTCCTCCATCACCACCAAAATTGAACCTGTCGAACACACCAAGCTGCTAGGTGTCACTATCGACAACACCCTTAAATATGACAAGACAAATACATAGCACAGATGATAGAGACACTGTACAGATCCAAGCCATTCCTCACCAGTACTTCCAGACAGGCCACTGCCAGAACACATCTTCTATCCACCCTCTTATATGCTTCCCCAATTTTTACAAAAGTAAGAAAAACTGACCTAAATAAACTAGAAACCTGCAACAATAAAACAGCCAGGTTTGCCTCAAACCACACAAATAGATCCCACCATTGAGAGGCTCTATGACAACTAAACTGGGTCAAACTTCTAAATTTGTTAACCTTCAGTCAGCTAACAATTGCTCATACCATCATACACCAGCCAGATAACAGCCCTGCCGTAAAAAACTTAGTACAAACCTACTCTAACATTAGACATCTCTTCAACCAACAAATTATTACATGAGGTCATTAGATCAAACAATAGTCCTGGGATGCTCTGTTCTCCAGACAAAATATCTACATTCTAGAACTCTGTTCTCCATCAAATAGTTCTCATAACCATCTCCTCTACTTTCAAAACCTTCTCAAGGAACATCTTACAAGCTGGATATGTTCTTGCTCTTCCCCAGGCTGACCAAACTCCACTTTCTGCCTTTATTCTTCACTTCCCACTCTTAATCCTCTACAACTCCTCTTTCAAGACCCCACTGTTTTGTCTTCATTTTATGGCTCTCTTCATTAATTTCATAGTATTCCTCAAGCTCTCACCATTCATTTTTTCTGCCTTTATCTCAACATGTTACTTCATGTTACCCTAACATCCATTTCTTGACCACTCCATTTCTTGGCCACTCTCAATACTTGCAAACAACTTGTATCTAACTTCTACTATGGTCACCTGACCCATTCAAACACTATTTTCTTCATTCATGCTTTCCTAAAGCATTTTAAATAATTGTATCAATGGAAATGGTATTTACTTTATAATCCCTACTGTATATAACTACTCTGAAATACATGTTAAGTCATGTTCAATTGTAGTATTACATACTTGGAGCTTTTCTCCCCGGTCTTCTGCTGAAAACAGGCTACTAGCACAGCTGGACACTCCCGGTAAACAAATGTAAAATAAACAAATATTCTTGCAGGGGTAGGATGTTAATCCTCCTTATCCACACCAACTAACAATGCAGAGACAGCTCAGTTCTTTTATTAATTTACCCTTTTACTGATCAAATCAGTCAAACTAGGCCAATGTCCTCTTTTCAAGAAAGACCCAAGGTGGTATTTATTCTGAGTAGGGGATATTTGGCTAGAGCACTGGGGAACTTCCCCTACTCTTTTCTTGGGGGAAGGCATTGTGTGTTATGCATCCATTCTCCAGTTGCCTTTCCAGGTGTGAAGGCGGCCCTGAGAGAGTGGAGGAGCTTTGGCGAATGAAAGCAAGTATGAGAAGGTGTATACTACGGCACTGATAGAGTCACTACCAGTAATGGAAAAAAGTGTGCGGAGAGTGGAAGAATTGTTTGTATTGGAGGGGAATAAGGTATTGGAGCAAAGCATACCAGTAAAGCAGAACGTAGTTGATTCAGAGGAGGTATTTCAACAGAAGCTGTTCAAAGAAAAGTAGAATAAAAAAAAATGTATGGGGGGGGGGGGTGCAGGATGATTACTTGGAGCAGATGAACCTAAGTCAGCCCGCAAATGATGAAGCAGCATCGTGGAGTGAAATAATGGAAAAAACAGAAGATGATGGGAGAGAAAGAGAATCAAAGGAAATGACATTTTCAAACAGTGAAAACAGGAGAAGGAAGAAAGGAAGGAAAGGAAGAGAGGGTAAACAGCTCAAATAAACAGCAAAAAGGAGAAAGCCTTAGACAGGTACTAGGTATGGTTCTCCTTGATTGCACCTTTAGTTGTTTCTGCAAAGGAGGCAAGAGCTTTCATTTTTACTAACAGACTTTTTGTGACTTACAATTCAAAAATGGACAGTTAATGGAAATTTTCACAGAAAATGAGCAAAAAAAGAATGAACAACATACTCTGACCAAGGATATATAATCATTTTTAGACCAACAATAAAAGAACATTGGTTCAACTTAGAACATAGGTAGAATCTTTTGAATTTAAGACTGCATTTGTTGACTCTTTGCAGAAAAGTAAAGGATACAACAAAGATTTCTGATGAAAAAGGACTTTGGAGTGGGGGATCGGAATGTGGTGTTATTCCAAATATGGAAAATAATAATGTAAAGCATATACCAAGTGTTATAAATGTGAATTGTAAAGCATATACCAAGTGTTATAAATGTGAATGGTAACAGAAGTTTTGTAAGATACAGGGGCAACCCAAAACTTGTTTTTTTTTTCTTGTGGAAAAGACGATCATTTAATTGGTGAATGCAATAAAAGGAAATGGTTTATATGTGGAAAGGCAGGAGATGAGGAAAAATGTGAATTAAAATGTAAAACATATGGGCATGCATGGTTAGAATGTGACAATGATGGAGAACAAATTGAAGATGAAGAAAATATACAAGTGGAACAAGTTAAATATAATTTACAAAGGTACATATCTGAATGAAACAGATAAGGATATAGCAAATGTTAAAGAAAAAACAAATAAAAGAGAGGAAGAAATTAATGAGACAAGGGAAGAATATGTAAATTGGCAAACAGTTAAAGGAAGGAAGAATTTGATAGGGAAAGTGGTTAAGGAAAGGAAAAGAAAATATAAATGCATGTCATTTAAATAATCCAAGAAAGGCAAAGGATGGGATTTTTTTCAACTTTTCTCTGTCTTTGTTATTAAACACTGAAAATATTAGCTGTAAATGTCAATAGTATGAAAAATATTAAGAGGAGAATAGGTAAACTAGAATGGTGTACTTTGTTAGATGCTCATGTTATCATATTAAAAGATAATTAGATTAGTAACAGAGGCGGAAAGAATGCAAACAGGAAAAATGTGGACTGGATCAATTATATGGAATATGGGAAAGGAAATATGTTCTGGTACATATATATTATGCCAAGGGAACATCTAAGTATTACACGTGACTGTAGTGGGATTGGGACATATTACTGTACTAGATTTGAGATGGAATAAAAACTGTTTTTAGAATTATAGCCATATATGTTACGGTGACATAGTGCCAGCATAGCCAGTTGAAGTTTTGTAAAGAATGACATGTCCTTTGAATAGCAAACTGATTTATACAAAATGCTTGTGTCACAAACGTATTAGAACTGTACATCATTTGTATGTCAAACTGATTTTGTACAGATGCTTGTGCTGTAAATGTATATGTGAGCTTTGCTTGTGCTAAAATGTATCAGCAGTGCAACCTGCTGAAATGAAGAGAAATGTATGTGTATGTTTGTAGCTGAATTAAATGTATATAATTTAATAGAGGATACTGGCACAGCACAGGTTAACTTTAAGAACAATAAGGGAAATGTAAATGAGCTGTTAATCCCTTAAAAGGCACACCACAGTGCTGAACAGGACCGGAGATGTTGGGTCTGGAGAAATGCCTTTGTCCATTAGCTCAATGAAAAGAGGGGAGGCCCCAGACACTGCCATAAACATTTGGATGTATACTGTGGCTGTCTGTGCAAATTCCTGTCTCGGCTTCAAAGGGGAATACTATGAGAACCTAGAGTCAGGTAACCAGATGAGGTTATTTTGCCAACCCTCTTGGAAATTATATTTTAGATATTACAAAGAGAAATCTCAGACCATTCTGTTTGGGAAGCCTGACTAGAGACCCACTCACCCACAGACTTTTGCTTTGCGGTAGTAAGTAACTTAACTAGGGAACAGCAATTCTTTTAGATTCAGTCAGGAATACAATGAAGCTTCATTTCGATATTGTTTCTCCATTTGTAGGAGTCTGTCCATCAATGTTAATTTTAATATTGTCTGTGCTTTGAACTCTGTGGTTTACTGTTAATATATATTCAATATTTCCATGTATCTGTATTATTTATTATTCAATATATTTAAAACATTTATTGTGGTTGGTCCTTGTAGAAAGTAACTAGCCTTTGAGAATACTTATATTTGTTTGCTGACACAGTGTGTTCCACTCCAGAAGGCCTAGATGTCTTGGTGAGCTACCATTTATATTAATTTTAATATTACACAGTATAATTGGACACCCTTATAATAACTGACTGGTGGCAGTAATAACTACCTTATAGTCTGGGCAAAGCTTGTAGAGTGGCTAATCTCTGCCAGGCTTTCCCAGGGTGTGTGTGTGTGTGTGTGTGTGTGTGTGTGTGTGTGTGTGTGTGTGTGTGTGTGTGTGTGTGTGTGTAAATTAAATCTTAGAGACAGTGTGCGTCAGCTACTTGGGGCAGGAATACAAAGCACTGTTTACAGAGAAGGTGCTAGAAGACTTGGCTTGGATACTTGGCTGAGGACCTAACACTACAGCTGTACCAGTGGGGAGTCTTACTGGGGTTCTGGAGGGAGAAATACGGAAGAGATATCTAGTCCTCAGGTGGAGTGTGTTCCCTGTGTGCTCTTAGGGGAAACTGTACTTGATGCAGAAAGGTCTGCATCTGGAAATACTGAGTGTATCCGTTTGTATTCTAAGTGCACATCCCTCTCCAGTGTCAGCAGTGAGGATTCAGACTCCTTGACTATTGGCCTAGTGGGGGCGACACATATTGGTGGCCATCACATATTGGTAGCAGTGGTAGGCATCACAGTTACAATAAAAGAAAGAGAAATAATGTTTACAAAGCTTCTAAATTATGTATGTATTAATATAGATGTGCTATTGGTAGGAAACTAACTAATTTGAGAATAAAAAAGAAGAAAGGGCATGATATTAAAATAGTTAGTGAGATTATGAAATGCGGACAATTATATGTATAAAAAAGGTACTGGACATGTAGAAGAAATGAGATTATGACAGAATTGATGATTTTTTGGTATCAGATAGTTTAAAGACTGTGCAACAAGGAATAAAAGCCAATGGATTTTCTGATCATTTAGCAATATGGATAATACTGCTAGAAACTGAAATATATATAAAAACTGGAAAAGGAATTAAAAGATTAAATCAGAAAGAATTGGAACAAGTTGACAAAAAAGTAATAGGGACATTACAGGAAAATAACATAGGTACGAAAAAATTCTTTAAAAATTGGACAACCTGGTGCATTAGTTTTAAAGAAAAATATAAAACTTTTTTTAGAATGTATTGAAAAATAAGAGAAATAAATAAATAAATATATATATATATATATATATATATATATATATATATATATATATATATATAAGAAAGTAAGACAAGATATATTTTGAGATGCATTAAAAGAGCTTTTTATGAAAAAGAAATATATGAAAAGAATCAAGTAAAGATCAATAAGTTGTTATACAAACAAAAATATTGTATTCAAGGAAAGAAGGAAGAAGCAGCACCTTATTTAAATAAATTAGCAAAAGAAGAAAAAAAGAATAGTAAGGGAGTTAAAGAATAAAGAAGGAAGACAAGTGAAAACACAACAAGGTAACAGTGAAATCATTAAGGAGTATGTTATAAAACTATTTACTAAACAAAAAATAAACAATAAAAGGAAATATGAAGTAAGTAAGTTAACTAAGGATGATAATGAATATTTGGAAAAGATGATACGTATTAATGAACTAAATGAAGTGTTGGAGGATATAAATATAAATACAGCAACAGGCATGGACGGTATTGAATACCACATGTATAACGGAATGGAGCATTGCCAAAAAGCTAAATTCATAGAAGTACTGAATGAGTGGTTGGGAATAAATTACAAAAAGATGTATAGGAATCAAGGTTTATATGGAAAAAAGGGGATAAGGATGACAAGGAAGATTTACATAAGAATTACAACTAAAAGACTAACAAATAACTAGAAGATATACAAACGACTGTTTTTGGATGAAAAGGAAAGGCAACTCAAGATTTAGCATGGATTATTAAGGAGGTAGTGGATGATACTGTAAATAAAGTAGATGCAAAGATTATGACAGCAGACTTAAGTAAAGCATATAATAAAATTCAATATAAATCATTACGGAATATTGTGTAAGCATATACTATAGGTAAGAAAATAATTCATGTACTTAAATCAGTTTAATGACAGAAATTATGTTGAAATTGATGTTAATGGATGAATGAGTGAGGAATTAAAATAGAATCAGGAATAAGACAAGGGTGTCCAGCTAGTAGCATTACTTTTTCATTGATTGTGAATGTAATAGTGAACAAAATTAATAATATGATAGCTACTGTAGGATACAAAATGTTAAATGAAGTTCAATTGCCTTTAATCTACCCCTATACTGATGATATTATAATAATTACAAACAATACAGAACAGATGGACAGAGTTATTAAAAAATTAAACTGTTAACTGAAATTGGCTTAAGTATAAATAAAGAAAAAAGTAAAGGTTATGATTTAGTAGGAAGCATAAGAGATATAAAATTTAATATGGAAGTTATAGATGTTTTAGGTATTATGTTCGGTCAAAATCTATATAAAGAAGAGCAGTGAAAAACATTATTTAATGAAATAAAACATCTTTTTGGAAGATATTTTGTTTTTCATACAGAAAGAAGGCTTGCTTGATAAATACTATGATATTAGGAAGGACTGCATATATGGCAAATGTTTATGCAGTTCCAACAAAATATGAAAAGGAATCTATTAATATATTATTTTCCTTTATCTGGGGTTCCAGAATGAATCCGGTTCAGTGCGGAGTTTTGTACATGAAAAAACAAGGGGGATTGGGTCCAATTAATCCGATTGTTTATGCAGCATCAATGAATTTATACAGTGCACTGAAATGTTATATAAAAGAAGAAGAAAATTTGATAGATGTTATTATTAAATGCAAGTATCAGGCTTTAGGGGAAAATGGAAATGGGTAAAGTTTAAAAAAGATATAATTGAGGAGGTAAAAGAATACCAAAATAAAATTATAATGTTGAAATTAAAAATGAACACGACTGAAAGATAGAAAAGAATGGTACCAGAATATTATGAAAGCTTTTCATTTTATAGATCTATGGAAAAACTTAAAAACTGGGAAAAGAATGCAATAAAGATGATATTTAAATGGTATGAAAAGATTCATAAATGTAATGATTTTCTACAGAGATTGTCTATAACAAAGTTACTGGTTAAGGCAAATATGCCTACAAAAATAAACAAAATAGACTACGTCATGAATGTAGACAGTATGAAACAAAGAATTTTTTTTTTCTAAAATGTAAAAGATTTAAAGAATTGTGGAACTAGAATAGTCCAGTCTTCAGAGTTTGCTGATCTCTGGGCTTTGGCTTGGTTCCTGTGCTATTCCATATCCTTATTTGGATAAAGGGAAGCTTCTTTGTTCACCAGTGGGAGTAGGGAGCACGGAGCAGCCTATTTGTCCCTAGAGCAGTGGTTCCAGCCAGAAACTTGTAGTCTATTGGCCATTTTGCGTCAATTCCTAGCTCTTTTCAACCCCCTGCTATAAAGCCCACTTTAGCGCGGAGTTGCCCATAGAGCACCATCGGGCAGCGCCGGTTAAACAAGGTTAAACTATTTCTGGCTCCGTAAAGTCTGCTCTTTAATTTTTCCCTTAGAACTTCTCTACTTGCAATCTAAACAGTCTATTCTCTATCTCAAAATCTCAGCATTTGCTCCTAAAGCATTTTTATATAGGTAAAGTACTTGTATACTAAACAAAAGTACTACATTAGCCTAGAATCCCCTTGAGTACCCATTTCCCTATAGGTCCCTTCTGACTCAGTTACACAGCAAACTTTTTCACTTTTTCTAGCATGTCGAAGGGTCAGTTGCTAGCGTCCTCTCCTGTTCAGCTGGTGAATCTGGGCATCTTGAGGCAATGTTACAATTGCCTCATGTACACAGACAACCCACTCCTTCTCCCACAAAACACAAATACATGTGAGAGATGCAACTATATAGCCAAACTGGAGGCTGAGCTCTCTCAACTCAGGACTGGCAAGACCAGACAGGAGGAGAAGGATACCACGCACACCACACACCCAGTTTCACATAGAACTATCACAACTGCAAAACAAACACATAAACACACAAAGACATACTCGGAGGCACTCAAAAATCTACCAAAACTACAGAGGCCTCCAAAGCAGACACCCAAGCAACTGCCACCTCAAGACATAAGACATGCAACACATAGTTCTCAAAGTCAGTGTGCTAAACAGTCACAGCCCTTAAGGCCAAACACAATGCCAGACACACTTGTTATAGGTGACTCCATAGTCAGACACACTGAAGTCCCACTCACCAGACTGAACAAGGAAAAGATCACAGTAAGCTGCCTGTCAGGTGCTAGAATCCGCCACATAACACAAGCACTCAGGTCACTCCTCAGCAAGTACAAGTATGACTCAGTCATTGTCCATGCCGGTGTGAACGACCTGAGACGTACCTCCCTGGACTACATGAAAACAGACATAGAGGAGCTCTCAGATTATGCAGCCCAGGCCGGTATGACCCTGACCCTGAGCAGTATCCTACCCTCACCAAGAATGATGCCACAATACAGAGACAAAATGATCAGCTTTAATAATTGGCTTAATTACTGGTGTCATTCTAAGGGGATCCAATGTCTGTCTGCCTGGGATGACATACTTGACAAGCCACGCTTCTTCGCAAGGGACGGCTTGCACCTGTCACCCCTGGGCTTCCGGATATTGGCAAAGGCTCTTGCCACCCCCATAGTGCCTTTTTTAGGCAAGGCTCAAATGATAAACCTACCACCCTAGAAAACAAAAATGGAGAAAAACTAAGGGTAATACTGCTCAATGCCAGAAGTCTAAACCTCAAGATGCACGCCCTCCTCAGTATGGAGAACATCGATGTCTGTGCTGTGACTGAAACCTGGTTCAAGGCTCCTGAGAGCACCCCAGCACTATCAGGTTATACCTCATATCATGCGTTCCGGCCCCAAAATCCGGACCGAACCACAAAAGGAGGGGGAGTATCCATATTCATAAAGGATACCCACACCTCCAGGTTAGTAGCAACGCACGTAGCATCGGAGACCATCCAGGTGCAATTAACCATAGGTAAAACTGCCCTACAGTTTGTAACATGCTACAGGCCACCTTCTCAAACTCAGGAAACCCACACAGCCTTCCTGAAGACACTGGAGAGTATGAATGTCTCTCCAAACAACATCATATTGGGTGACTTCAACTACCCAAACATAGACTGGGAACATTACTCAAGCCCCAACACCCTAGCCCAAAGGTTCCTTGAGTTCATAAACTCAAATGCAACAGTCACCATTCCCACAAGAGGAGAAAATATACTAGACCTGATCATCACAAACATGGGGACAAAATGCTCCACACCGGAAGTATATCCCTCATTGGTGAGATCAGACCATAAATTAATCTCACTGGAGATCCACATCCCGCCCCCACTCCCAGCAAAAAAGACCACAGTGAAGAACTTCTCAAAAGCAAACTTCACACTTCTTAAGACTGGAGTGGTATCCTTCAAGGCCCCCGAGCCAGTGGAAACCACAACCCACGCTGCTGAAACCCTTACAAATGCCTTCTACGAGCACCTCCAGGAATGTATGGATCAAGCAATCCCTAATAAAATCAAGACCCTTTCCACCAAAGGGCGCCCGGTCTGGTGGACTCCAGCCATAAACAAACTCTACAACAAGAGGAGAAAGCTACTACATGACAGAGCAAAATCCCTAAAAGGGAAGGCATCTCTGATCAATACTAGCAAAAAACTACGATCACTCATAAAATCATCCAAGGCCAACTTTGAGAGAAAAATCGCTAATGACACAAAAGACAATCATAAAGCCTTCTTTAGCTATGTTAGTAACCTGGGTGGAAACTCCCAGATATGCTCAGAATTAGTCCAAAATGATAAAAAAATCACTGAACCCACAGACCTTGCCACCATAGTGGCAGACAGTTTCGGGGCAAATTTCTCCCCCCCCCTCCCAAAAGGAGAAATATCTATCGCACCAGAGTCTAGCCTCCAAACATCTCAGATGCCCAGGTGAGAGCTGCTCTCTAAAGAAAAAACACAGCATCTATTGGAGCGGACGGTGTCCGCGGCTGTGAGCTACACAAACACAATGAGGAACTAATCCCACACATAAGGCTGCTGTTTAATCTTAGCCTTACTACAGGATACGCACTCCAAAAATGGCGACGGCAACTGTGGTCCCACTCCACAAAGGCGGTGCTTCTACGGACCCTGGAAATTACCGCCCCATAAGCTTGACGAGCCTTGTCTGCAAAGCTATGGAGAGGATCATAATGGAACTCATAAATAAAGACATTGGGGACCTACAGACACTGGATCCTACCCAATTTGGCTTTGTCAAGGGCAGATCCTGCCTCTTGAACTTGGTCGACTTTTTGAAACAGTCACTAAGGCCATTGATGAGGGTAAGGCAGTTCACACAGCCTACCTTGACCTAGCAAAGCGTTCGACACAATACCCCACTCGGGCATCATAGAAAAGCTCACCAGCTTAGATGTAAACCCATATGTCACAAGATGGGTTGCAAACTGGCTCAAGGACAGAACACACAGGGTTAGAGTTGCTGGTGCCATGTCAGACTCTAAGCCGGTCACGAGCGGTGTCCCACAGGGCTCAGTCCTGGGCCCCCTCTTGTTCGGCACTTATTTTCTGGAGTCCAGGCAAACACGGGGGATTGTGGCTGACAAAATTTGCAGATGACTGCAAACTGGGCACCATAAGTGACACTCCATCAGACACAGACATCCTCCAGAAAGGTCTCATAGAAATGGATAACTGGTGCCAGAGCCATGGCCTTAAGCTAAATGCCAAAAATGTATAGTCATACCCTTTGGGAAAAACAAGGTAACCCCTAATTACCACATAGGTGGTAATCCATTAAACACGGAAGAAGTTATCAGGGACCTGGGGACCCAAGTTGACAGTAACCTCTCTTTTGACACTCACATTGCCAAAGTGGTTAGGAAGACCTTCTACATTGCCCACCTGATCATGAAGGGATTCACATCCAGATCAGGAGAGGTCATTGTACCCCTGTACTCTTCACTTATCAGACCAATGATTGAGTACAACGCCCCATTCGGAATGTACCTTACCCGACACCTGCAGCAGTTGGAAAGACCCCAAAAGTTCCTCACCAAAAGGATAAAGGGGCTCAAACATATGTCATAACGATGCCCGACTGAAGAAACTCCAGCTCTATTCAGTCGCATACCGTCTGCTCAGAGGTGATCTGTGCCTGACATACAAGGCCATGTCCAACCCGGAATTAATGGACATGCTCCACCTCAAAAAATCCAAATCCACCAGAGCCACGAGAGCAAGAGACTTAAACCTCAACACGGATATAAACAGGACGTGCTGGAGGGACAGATTCATCACCCAGAGGCTCCCTACACTATGGAACAGAATCCCAGTCCATGTGAGGCAGAGCCCCTCACTGACTCTGTTCAAGAGAAATCTTGACGAGTGGATGGGAGATCGTAGGTTTACCCCGGGAATCATCTCTGTATCACTGCTGGACAGAGGCACAGCAAACTAATGGGTACAGTATTCTCATCCTAAGGGGTGGTGAAAGCCACACACACTCTGGCTAGGCTTACAAATGCCCTACGGCAGATAGCCTAGTATGAACCTATGAACCTAAATGTAATACTGTTAAAGAAATTATAGATGTGGAACAGTTAAATATGGACATGACTGAATTTGTTTTTATAGAGTTAAAAAAACAAGAAGATACAACAAAAATAGACAGAATAATATTCTATATTTCATGGACAATATGGACTAAAAGAATAAATGAACTGAAGTTAAATGGAAAATGGGTTTTGACAAAGATTTTGGAAAAAAATACAATTTTGGATGTGAAAAATAAGGTTGGGGAACTGATGAAGATATAATGTACACAATTTGAAAGGTTTGTAAATATTTTTAAATAATATAAATATGCAAATAAGTATTGCATGAGATATGTATTTCAATAAAAACCCTACTCTTTGGAGGACTCTCTGTGAGGTGTTCACTAGGTAGCGCCAGAGGGCTACTGCCAGTGATCACTGAATCCAAGTTAGAAGCTATGAGTGAAATGGGATGGAGAAGGAGAGACTGGGAAGTGTATTTCAGAAGAAAAATGATACACTGAAGGTGAATATCTTGGTAACAACGGGCCCAAACAACTGTGTCTTAAAATAAATAGCACATGAAAGAAAACCAGCAGAATCAGAAGCCACTGATTAGAATATGGTTATGGGCAAAATATTTGCCAAAGAGGAGACAATGGAAAGGAAGAATACTGTAAACAATGACATGGATGGAGAGGAAGGCACATCTAGCCAGTGAAGTAACCGGTACTAAGGGTATGCTCTGTGTTTGGCTGCAGAAGATGGACAGAAAGAGAGACAAAGATCATGGTTACCAGAAAAAAAAACGTATGCAGTAGCAGTTTCGGGGAAAAGACTGCGTTAACTCTATTCTAATCTTTATCACTGACAGATGAAGACTGGGAACCGCATTAGTTTATTATTGTGATGAGCTATTTGCTTTCTCCTTGGGAATATTTGAAGGATTCCTTAATACCAAATGCAAAACTGAAACATTTTGTGAATGGATCATGCAGCAGAAATGAATATTTGCAGCCAACTACAGAAAATGCTGTATGCTCTAAAAATTCTTCAATCTCACAACAGCTTCAGGAAGTGACAATCACAAACTGATGAACTTACAGCTTTATCCTTTAGTAATTTTCCAAGTTTTAGTTAAAGTGGTAAACATCTCTACTGATTCCAGGTATGACATTTGGAGTTGTTCATGACATTGTGCAGCTGTGGAAACAGACAGCTTTCTGTCATCTTCATGGACAAATACTATGAACTTTGTATATGTTGATTCACATCTGAAAGTTTTGTTGATTCCTAGTGTTATCTCTGTAGTAAAATGCAAAACACATCAGATAGTTGTGAATATTAATACTATGGGTAATAGCAACACATAGTGCAACAAAGCATGCCACAAATTCAACTCCAGCCCAAGCTAAGATAATGAATTTGCCAGAAAGTGATCATGAATCCGTTTTCAATTTCAGTAAAAGTGTATTTTTTCATAATGAAGTATCAGATAAAGAAAAGGGGAAATAGATTAAAGTCAAGTGTAGATGGCCTACAATTACTTACTGAAGCATCCAGATGGGTGATTAGTGGCCCCAAACAAATTACTTTCTTACTTGGCAAGATCTTACCAACGTATCATACTGATAAACATCTGTTAAATGTAATCAGCAAGCATTGGTTTGTGCCTCTTCCTCCTCTAACATTTCAATATGTACAGGACTACTGTGCGTTTAGAATAAGAACCAAAAGGGTGTCCAAGTGTTCAGATACAGCTCTTCTGCCTCCCTTGGGAGCTGTTTATTAATATACATACATATTTCATTCAGTTACTGAAGTTCCAAGATACAAATATTTTGTTCATTGTCTTTCTGCTTAGTCGCTGGATTAAAGCATACTCTTGCATTACGGCAGATGCTATTACATTTGTCAAGATATTACTGTGGGAGTTTACCTCCAAATTTGGAGTACGCTGTACTATTAATTCAGCTTAGGAAATTCACTTTACTAGCCAGATCACAAAGAAACTTTGTAAAGTATTACATGTGAAGCTGCAATTCCACTGCACTTATCATCCCAATCTTCTGGTGGTGTTCAGCAAGTCAAAAGGACCTTAAAAATAGACCAGTAAAGATTTACTGCAAGACGAACATGAAATGGCCGGACACTTCTTCTGGTCTTAATACCAATGCTAAGAACTTTGAACTCTGTGAGATCATCAAAGGGAGACTTATGGAGGATCCATTCCACCATAACTAGCGCAACTATAGAATTCACTTTGAAGGAAGATGCAGTGTTTTCATTTTGTTTAAAATTTGCTCCTATTTAAAGACATTTCACCAGAGAGTAAAAGTAGCACTTCCTAGACTTCCCAGACCATCCGACTCCTGTCATTAAGATTTACTATTAACAGTGTCAGTGGCACAACACGTAGCATATCTGCCTTTCAGCAGAAGGCTTTGGGTCCTATTCCCACAACAGATAGATCGATTGCTGAAAATGCAGTGCAGTGTAAGGGGGTGCTAGACCCCCGAGTATGCTGCCCTTCAGATGAGATGTTAAACAGAGGCACCATCTGCTTGAGTTGTTGGTAGCTCATGTGGCTGTGAAAGAGCCCATGGCACCTATCAAAAAGAGTAGGGGAAGTTCTCTGATGCCCAAACCAAATTTCCCCTGGTAGGACAAATACCACTTCAGGTCCCCCCTGAAAAGAGACTACTAGCCTAGTGGGACTAACTCGGTCAACAAAGAAAGACTACATAAATAAATAAATGCAATAACTTCATAAAAACATACTATTTGAGAAAAAATAAATACCTATGTAAACACTACTTCAAATACCTACTTTCAGACATCATCCCAATCAGTAATAAATATACCACCAAGTACAGGAATAAACCCTTTTGGTGAAACCATGGCATAAACAAGTTATATAACAAAAGAAACATCATCACCTCCATTAAATATAAACTGAACACCCAACATCTCAAAATAAAGACTTTAGAAACAAAACCAAATCTTCAAAGGTTGAGTATGAATTCCCCTCCACAAAGGCGGACCCTCCACAGAACTAACCAATTACCGCCCCATAGCTATTCTCTCTCCACTCTCCAAAATACTAGAGATGCATACACTCTCAGGTCTCAGACTACCTCCTTACTAACAACCTCGTTTCCAATACTCGGCATGGTTTCCGACCAAACCATAGCACTACCACTGCCTTACTCTCCTTTACTAACACTATCCTTCAGCATAAAAACAATGGCTATCTCTCCTCTGCTACTTTCCTAGACCTATCTAAAGCATTTGACATGGTCCCACACAAACAACTTATCTCTGTCCTCAATAACCTATCTTTCTCACAATCAGTCACCAACTGGTTTCAGAGTTACCTGTCTGACTGCCAACAATCCGTTGTATGGCAGAATGACATATCTCCCCAACTACCTGTCTCCATAGGGGTTCCCCAAGGATCCATCCTTGGACCCCTACTCTTCTCTGTTTTCACCAATAATCTAGCCTCTGCCACCAAACATGGCACACTCATACAATACGCAGATGACTCAACCATCGTCTGCTCAGCCCAGTCCCTACCCAAACTGCAAAAAGTCACACAGGAAGCCTTTTCCTCTGTTGAAACTTGATTATCCGATGCCCAATTAATACTCAACCCAAACAAAACTAAACTACTCATCTTCCAACCCACCAAACATACTCAAAACAACTCTCACTTTAACATCACAGCAAAAGACAACACCACTATATACCCAACTGAACACACCAAATTGCTAGGAGTGGAAATAGACAATAAACTAAAATTTGACATTCACATATCCTTGACCATAAAAAAGTCCACAAAAAACTAGGAGCACTATACAGAAATAAGCAACTTCTCACCAAAGCAGCAAAGATTTCAATAGCAAATTCCCACCTTATCTCCACCCTACTTTATGCCTGTCCAATATATACCAACCTAAAGCAATGCAATCTAAACAAGCTAGAGACCTGCTACAACAAAATCGCCAACTTCGCCACAGGGGCATCCTACCGTAGTCACCACTGTCTCCCACTTGGTGAACTGGGCTGGCTTGAACTCCCTCACCTCCTTCAATGGTATCAACTCTCACTCGCCCACAAACTAGTAAATCATCCACT
The DNA here is from genome assembly GCF_019279795.1 of Protopterus annectens. Classification (NCBI taxonomy): domain Eukaryota; kingdom Metazoa; phylum Chordata; order Ceratodontiformes; family Protopteridae; genus Protopterus; species Protopterus annectens. The sequence goes on from NC_056734.1 coordinate 628,217,953, forward strand.
AAATGTCCCATCCCTCCAGAATCTACTCCACCCCTATCGCACCACCAGACCACTAAGATCCAGCAACAGAAATCACTTGCAGATCACTAAAGCCAATAACTCTGCTGGTGAAGCACTATTCTCTTGCACCATAGCCCAATTATGAAACTCCCTCCCACCCACAATTACCTCCGTACCATCATGCACCCACTTCAAAACTTTACTAAAAGCGCACATAAAAACATGCTGGCTATGCCCTTGCAACTCCCACTCTAATATTACCCTCCCGATCCAACCACTACCTTTCTTTCCACTCCACTAACTACTTTGATTATAGCAAGCTCAGATGCTCATAAACCAGTATTTATTATACAGCAGGAACTTCTTCTTGTAACATTTGTTAATGTCTGTTATGTACTTCACAGATAAAGACTCTAGTTGTCTACTGATGTACTATGTTCTTTATCTGTAAATATGTTGTAAGTAATTGCTATGCAAATTGTTAACCGCTATGTAATCCAATGTAACTACTGTCTGTTTATTTTAACTGTGGAGCTTTTCTCCCTGGGCCTCCGTTGAAAATGGACCTACGTCCAGTCGGACACTCCCGGTCAACAAATATAAATAAATAAATATGAATTCAAAACTGATACCTCTGTTAAACACCAATACAAGTCCTTCTTCAACTATATCAGGATTCTTTGAAACAATACCTAGCAGTGCTTTGAAATGATGCATCATGGCATCACCTAATGGGTTCTTGAAGACATAGGTGAACTATTAGCAGTTCAAACAGCTTTCCTTTTCTCCAGCTAACCTACACAAGCTTGACCTGTGGATCTGCCTTTGTCCCAATCATCACCCTAATAAGGCTCTCTCAGAGGCTGAAAATACTAGGTTAACAGGACCAGAAAATACATCAGGCTGCTTTTATGTCGGTATGAATTAATATCTTAATACTCACTCCATAATCTCTTCAAACTCAGCATCTTATCTGGCTTTATGCCTGAGGTTTGGAGCATTGTGGAAGTTATTTCCCTACACAAGGGTGGTCCTACCACTGATACTGGTAACTGCCCAAAAGCCTTTTCTGCAAGTCAATAGAAAATATAATTTTGGACCTGGATCAAAATCAGCCTAGAGTTGCATATGGCAGATCCTGTCTGCATATGATAAACTTAGCTGAAAAACATCACTGAGGTCTTGAACAAGGGAAAAGTTAGTCCCTGGCCAAAGCTTTTGTTGCCAGGTGTCGCAGGTAAATTTATTAACCTAAATGTATACCCTTATTATTTGATGGATAGTGAAACAGCTCACAGACATAACTGAGCAGATTAAGACTGGGGGATATTCTTCTCAAAAAGACTTATTACCAGTGGTATTCCCCAGGGTTTAGTACTGGGGCCACTCAATTTGCATTAGCTTCCCTGACATCAGAGCTGATGTCATAGGCCATTGGCTGACTAAGTTTGCCAATGACTGTAAATTTACTGCCATCAATAATCCCTGTAGATTCCCAGATTCTAAAAGGAGAGCTAAACGAGACAAACAAATAGCACCACTACCAAAAAGGTTAGGACTGTATGCTCTGGAAAACAAAAGCACCTTTGTTTCTACCACATTAATAGTACCTCTCTCAAAACTGATTCAGTTATCAGGGAAAGTACAGTTGTGTACACTTACCATAAATGTAGATGTTCGAGTGTATTCACTGTTGCAATCATTACATTTGGGTAATCTGCTGGCAGGTTGTCCCTCAGTCGGCCTGATTAACAAAGTCTTGGGTCCTGCGTCGGTTGCTGTCCCTTCTTCCATGACGTCAGGTCATCAGGGGTATAAAACATGCAGCCAACGTCATTACATCAGTTTCCCTTGCCCCAGATGTCAAGTACCCCCCAAATGGGGAGCCACATATTTAAATAATTAAAAACACAAAAATATATATCTCCAAACTAAAGCAAATACGCCAAAAAGGCTTTTAAGCATAGTAAAGGAAAGTGTAAGTATAGGAAGAGAAAAAACAGGGGGTTGGAGGGAGGGTAACCAGGACTGCAACAGTGAATACACTCAAACATCTACATTTATGGTAAGTGTACACAACTGTATTATGTTCTTCGTGTTTCACTGTTGCAGTCATTACATTTGGGTAGATTCCCAAAGCTATGGTTGGGAGGATGGAATTATACAGCATTAGGACCAGCTATAAGGCCCTGCAGGACAGCAGTGGCAACGCCAGCTCTGGATTTAGAGAAGAGAGGTAAATGGTAAAACATATGAACTGAGCTCCAGGTAGCAGCTTCTAGAATGTCTCTGGTAGGAACACCTCTGAGAAAGGCTGTAGAAGTAGATGCAGCCCTGGAGCAATGAGATCTGATCCCCTGGGGGATAGTTTTACCATGGTGCATATAGCAGAAATGAATACAATGGCTTATCCATTTGGAAATAGTTTGCTTTGAAATAGCCTTTCCCTCTGGCCCTGCAGCAAATGTCACCAGTAGTTGATCAGATTTTCTTAGAAAATTTGTCCTGTTTAAGTAAAATCTAAGCTGTCTGTGTACATCCAATGAATACAGAATCCGCTCCCCCTTGTTCTGTGGATTGGGAAAGAAAGTTGGCAAATGAATGGTTTGATTAAGAGCCACACTGGATACCACCCTTAGGCATGAAGGATGTATTGGTCCTGAAAGACACCCTGTCCGCACATGAAAAATAATGAAAGGCTCCACTGCCATAAGAGCCTGTAATTCGGAAATTATTCTAGCTGAAGTGACTGCTAAAAGGAAAGCTGTTTTCCAAGAGAGAAATTTTAAGTCTGCAGTAGCAGCTGGCTCGAAAGGAGGAAAAGTAAGTTTTTCCAAAACAAAGTTGAGGTCCCAGGCAGGGGTTGGAGCTCTCCTGGGTGGTCTTAAGTTTTTGGCCCCTCTGAGATGCTGCTTTAGCAGACGATGAGAGAAGAGGGGTGGCTCCGTGTTGTAATGAGCTGAAATGGCTGACGCATGGATTTTTATGGAAGAAAAGGACAGGCCCTTGTGAAGCATCTCAATTAAATATTGTAAAATCTGAGGAATATTGGGCACTGCTGTGCTTATCCCTTGTGATTGATTCCAGGCACAAGATCTTTTCCATTTGTCAGCATAAGATTTTCTACTACTAGGCCTTCTTGCCTCCAAAATGACATCCATCACAGGTTTGCTGAGGGATGCTAAGGGTGAATTTAGGTGATTAGCCACACTGCAAGATTCAAAGTTTGGAGAGGATTGTGCAGAATTTGTTTGTTCTGCTGAGACAGTAAATAAGGTGTCTGAGGCAGGTGCCACAGTGGAAGGTGTGACACATTGCGCAGCAGTGTGTACCAGTGATGGCGAGGCCAGTCTGGAGCAATCAAAATAATTTTTGGGTTGTCCTGTTTGACTTTTAGTAGAACTTTGGACAGCAGAGGCAGAGGGGGAAAGGCATAGACCGATAGGTTTTTCCAGCTGAATGATAGAGCATCCACTTTCCAGGCTTTTTGTGATGAATTCTTGTGCAGAATTTGTCCAACTGATAGTTCTGGGGTGAGGCAAAAAGATCTGTGTCTGGACTCCCCCATTTGCGTGTTAACATGTTGAAAGTCCATGGTTCCAGTTTCCATTTGTGTGGGTCCACGAGATTTCGGCTTAGTTCATCTGCCAGAGTATTCAGCTTTCCTGGCAGGAATTGAGCTTGTAGCTTTATTTGATAGGACAAGGCCATGTTCCACAATGCCATGGCTAGTCTGCAAAGGGGGTAGGAGTGTGTACCCCCATGCTTGTTTATGTACCACATAACTGTGGTGTTGTCTGTCTTTATCATTAATTGTCCTGGATGAAGGTAGTCCTTGAAGGCTGTCAGTGCATTCTGTACAGCTAGCATCTCTTTTTGATTGATATGAAGGTGCATTTGATTTGGGCTCCATTTGCCCTTAATGAACTCAATATGTATCTGAATCATATCACTGGTATGTTCATATAAAACGTGAACCAAAACTAATACCTTTACAGAAAAATGTGATATTTTTGTCATTTTATATGTTATAACAAAATACACATATTTTATACTTGTTCTAACAGACAGGTACACATTTCATTTTCAGTGGTCTGCTTTCCTTATAGGTTCATAGATTACTAGTCTAGAACCTTAAGAACCCTTACAAGCCTAGCCAATATACCCCAATTTTAAACATGTGACCCCTAGAGGCAAGAGGATGACATGGATTTGTGCCTATGCATTGATTATTTTACACACTGCTCCTGTCCATAAGGGACACAGGCACTACTCCAGATGTGAATTTGCGATTCCCCAGCCATTGATCCAAACTGTGTTTGAAGAGGGCAAGGGAAGTGCTCTGCTTAATGTGAATGGAAAGCCTGTTTCAAAGATGGGTAAATCTCTGAGACACGTTTGTCTCTCCAGCATGTTTTGTTTCAGTCACTGACTTAAGTTTAGATCCCCTACACCAGGTGACCCTAATGAAATTGTGGATGTGTAGCAGCTCTATCAGGGCTGGATTTGTTAGTGCCTCGTAAGTTAGACATAGGTCACCCCCTTAACAGTTGGTAAGAGACAAAGTAAAGGGAAAGTGCTTTTAATCTATCTGCATAGGACATACTGTTTGCACCCTGTATTTTCTTTGTAAGGAACTTCTGAGGTCCCTCCAGCTGCTGTACATGCCTAATCAAGTACATGTCAAATGCTGCACTGTACTCTGTTCTTGGTCTAATGAGGGTTGAGTACAGCTGAACTATAATTTTCTTGGATCTGAATGCTATACCTTTACTTATAAGTTGTGCCACACAGAAAGACTTCCTCACCACTGTGGACACATGGCAGTCAAAGTTCAGCCTACTATCTATCTGTGTACCTACATCTCTCACCTCTGAGTCTACTCTTAGGAGTGTGCTATTGATGTAATTTGCAAGGGCATGCATTTTTCTGCATTTAGTTTTAGGCCATGGTTCTGCTACCAATCACTTGTCTGCTCTAGACCCTCCTGAAGAATATCTATATCACTGAGGATTCAATGATTGTCCCCAGCTTGCAGTCATTGGCAAACTTTGTCATCCAGAGGCCTTCCATATTAGCCTTAACTTCAGAGAAGTATAAACAGGGGTGGTCCCAGCACTGAGTAATGTGGTACACCACTAGTAACTGGCATCTTGCTAGATCTGGATTCACCCACTTTAGCCATGTGTCATGTCTGTGAGCCAACTGGCTATCCATTTCGTGATGTAGGGATTTATGCTCAGTTTTGTGAGTTTATTTATAACACCCGAGTGGGAAATTGTGTCAAACACCTTGGCCAGGTCAAGATAGATGGTATGGACTGTTTTACCCTCATCCATGTCCTTAGTGACTTTCTCAAAGGAATACACCAGATTCAGAAGGCATGACATGTCACTGACCAAGCTGAAATGGGTTGGGTCCAGTGTTTTGAAGTTTCCTATTTCATTATTCATCAGGTCCATGAATATTCTTTCCATGGCCTTACATATAAGACTAGTCAAACTTATGGGTGTGTAATTTCCTGGGTCAATAGATGGTCCCCCTTTAAGCAGATAGATGATTATTGCTGTCCTCCACTCTAGTGGGGCAAAGCCAGTCCAGAGGCTGTGGGTAAACAGAGATTCTAATGGGCTTGATATGTCCTGATTTAAGCTGTTTAAAGGGCAATCTGGTATCGTCAGGCCCCATTTATGCCAAGTTTTACAGAGCTCAGTGGTAACCTTTTTTTTGGCGTTAACTAATGGCGGAGTGGTGGGAGAGTATTTCTTGGGGGAGAACTGGGGGTGATGGGGAGGTGAAATTTGAGCTGAATTTGTCAGCCAGCAATTTTGCTATATCTTCTGGCTGAGTATAGGTGATGCCATCTACAACTAATTCGGCACATAGCTGAGTGCTGCCCTTAAGACTGTTGAGATTAAGTACAGTTGTGTATACATACCATAAATGTAGATGTTCAAGCGTATTCATTGCTGCAGTCCTGACAGTTGGGATCTCCCCCCATGAAACCCATCGGGCAGCCCGACTACCAGAGATACTTATTTTGACTCCCAGGCTGGCGGACCCCACAACTGATGTTAGTACATGCAAGTATAAAGGGAGCCAGCCTGTGTCATCACTTCAGTATTTTCTTGACCCCATGAAGGAGGAGCCCAGAGATAAGTAAGGAGAATAAGGAAGGGGTTACCTAACCCCAGGTAGCCTGGGGAAGTACCCAAAGTCTTCAAATTTGGAAATTCTATACCTGCCTAGTAGGCCAAGAGGGAAGGAGGGTGGGAAAGAAGACTGCAACAGTGACTACACTCGAACATCTACATTTATGGTAAGTGTACACAACTGTACTATGTTCATGTTTCACTTTTGCAGTCTTGATAGTTGGGAAGTTTCCCAAAACTTAAATGAGGTTGGTTTGAGATCCAGAAGAGGAGAGGATCTCCTGCAGGACTGCTGAGGCAAATCCTGCTCTGGATTTAGAAAAGGCTGGCAGGTGATAATGCTTTGTGAAGGTATGCAAGTGGCTGCCTCCAGAATGTCTTTGGTGGGGACCCTCTTAAGGGAGGCTGTAGAAGTAGCTGCAGCCCTAGTAGAGTGAGATCTACCCAAATCATTTTTTTTTTTTTGCCATGATGGCTGGAGCAGAAGGAAATGCAGTGAGATATTTATTTTTTTATTTTACATTTATTGACTGGGATAGTCCAACTGGATATATGTCCATTTTCAGCAGAGGCCTGGGGAGAAAAGCTCCAACTTGAGATCCACTTGGAAACTGTCAATTTAAAAGCTGTTTTTTCTTCAGATCCATAGGTGAAGGTGATGAACAGCTGATCAGATTTCCTGAAGATTTTGCTCTGTCTAGGTACAAATGTAACATTCTGTGCACATCCAGGATTGCGGTAAGCTTTCTCCCTTGTTCTGAGGATTGGGAAAGAAAGTAGGAAGGTGGATGGGTTGATTCAAAGACACACTGGTAACCACCCTAGGCATAAAGCAAGGGTTAGGCCTGAGGGAAACTCTGTCTTTGTGGAAGATACTGAAATGGTCTACTGCCATTAGGGCCTGCAACTCTAAGACCCTCCCAGCTGAAGTAATGGCTAAAAGAAGATCAGTCTTCCAAGTGAGGAATTTTAATGAGGCATTAGCTGCAGGTTCAAAGGGAGGCAAAGTCAATTTTTCTAGCACACAGTTAAGGTCCACAGAGATGTGGGTTTCCTCCTGGGAGGCCTATTGGGAATGACACCCCTAAAGAATTGTTTCAAGAGGGGGTGTGAGAAGATTGGGGGAAGAACAGGAAGGTGGGCAGAGATGGCTGAGGCATGTATCTTTACAGAGGAGTAGGAAAGGCTTTTATCCACTATACTTGCTAGGTACTCCAGAATGGCCAAAATGCTGACTGAGCTCGGGTCAAGATGGTGCCTCTGGCACCAAGCAGAGACTCTTCAATTTGGCCGAGTACAATTCCCTTGTGCTCAACCTTCTGGATTCCTTCAGAATGCTTTGCACCTGATGACAAACTAGTGTAGCTGTTAGGTGCTGTGGGATAATCCATGCTGAAAGGTTCAGGGTCTGCAGATTGGGGTGTACTATTCCTCCATTTGTTTTGGGTGAGGAGGTCTGCCCTCTACAGTAGCTGCCAAGGGTTCTTGTCTGGAGAGCTGGAGGAGAAGGGGAAACCAGTGTTGCCTAGGGCAGTTTGGAGCCATCAGAATGGCCCTTAGACCATCTTCTCTGATTTTTAGAAGGACTCGAGGCAGAAGGGGTAGAGGAGGGAATACGTAAATGAAGAGGTGGGTCCAGGGAAAGGAGAAGGCATACGCTCTCCATGCTGATGCCATTCTTGCCCTGGTACAGAATTTGTCTAGTTGAGCACTGTCCATGCTGGCAAAGAGGTCCACCTGTGGGGCACCCCATTTTTATGTTAAGCTGAGGAAAATATCCTAGTGAAGGTGCCACTTATGTGGGGGATCTGTCAAGTTTCTTCTGAGGTGATCTGCAAGGTTATTTTGCACCCCTGGCAGGTACTGCATTAGGAGATGGAGTCCCATGAAGTGTGCTGTCTCCCAGTGTTACACGGCAAAGTGTAGGAGTGTGTGCCTCCTTGTCTGTTTCTGTACCATATGACTGTGGTGTTGTCTGTCTGGACTACCAGCACCCCCTGGTATCCATTTTTCTTTGAGGACAAGTAAGCCCTTGAGAACTGCCATGAGTTCCTTCCAATTTGTGTGTCTCTTCTTGGTTATCATCCCACAACCCATGGATTTGAAAATGTTGGGTATGGGCACCCCATGTGATGTCTGAGGTATCTGTAGGGAGGGTTTGGCCTTGAGCAGAGAATTTGAAGGGCAAGTCCGTACCCACCATGAGAGCTCCTGTCGGAGGCAAGGTATCAGGTAAAATCTTGGTGGCCTGGGGTTGAGTGCTCTGGCACCACACATTCTTTAGATACCACTGGAGCTTCCTCATGTGTAGCCTGGCTAGTGGCACCATGAGGATACAGGAAGCCATGTACTCCCGAGCTCTGAGGAATTGTCTGGACGTAATGCACTGTTTGTTCTGTAAGTTCTGGAAGTAATTGGTCAAAAATTGACCTTGTCCAGGGTTGAGGAAGGCCTTTTGGAGGGAAGAGGAGTGCCCTAGGAACACCATTTGTTTGGATGGCATGGTGATGGACTTCTCTAGGTTTGGAGTGAAACCCAAGGAGGTTAGAAGATCCTGTGCAAATTTCAGGTCTTTGAGGATCTGTGACTGCTCTAAGGCCTGTATTAGGCAATCGTCCAGATAGGGGTGAATGTGAATCCTTCTGGTCCTGCAATAAGCAATGGCAGGAGCTAGGGACTTTGTGAAAACCCTTGGTGCAGTAGACAGTCCAAAGAGCAGAGCTGAAAACTGATAATGACTGGAGCTTGCTCTGAAGTGAAGAAAGCCTCTGTGTGACCTTAAGATGGGGATGTGAAGGTGTGTGTCTTTTAGGTCTAGTGACACTGTGAATGCCTGAGGGGCTAACATAGGGAGCAGTTTCTGCAAGGTCAACATTTTGAACTTTGGTACCCTGAGGAAAGGATTTAAGATGGACAGGTCCAGAAAGGGATGCCAAGACCCTTCTTTTCTGCATACTAGGAAGAGTCTTGTGTAAAATTCTGTCCATTTTTGATCTTCTGTAACTGATTCCACAACTCCCTGGGAACACGTGGTTTGAAATTGCTTCAGAACATGAGTTTTTTTTATTTTAAGGTACATCTGGGTATCCTGAGAATTTTAAGGGCACTTTGAAAGTGAGTTTGTAATCATGGGCAATAATATTTAGAACCCACTGATCTGAGGTAATATGGGTCCAGTTTGATAGAAACGGGACAGTCTTCCTCCTAGTTTTTGGGTGGGGAGGGGAAGTGGAAGCAGAGAGTCATAAATTCTCTCTGGCAGGGCACGTGTCCTAGAACTCCCTTGTCTGTGCGAGTCTGAGGTCCACTGTCTAGATCTTTGTTGCTGTAATCTATACCTGGGGGTTCCGTCCCTCTGAGGCTTTCTATGTTTGCTCCTAGATTGGGTGGGAAAGGACCAATGTTTGGTAGGAAAATTCCTGTTAAACCTGGGAGGTTGCACTTGTAGAAAGTCCTTAACTGTTTTGCACAGATTTAGCTTTTTCCTCCATCTTTTTTAGGACTGCTTCAGCGTTTGCCCCAGGAAGGCACTCTTTGTCAAGGGGGCATCCAGGAGATTAGCTTTTACCTGTTCATGGAGGGGGTTGCTCCCTAAGCCAAGCATGTCTCGTGATCACTGTGTCACTGACAGCTGCCCTCCAAGAGGCTTCCATGGCATCATACCCACAGTGAAAAGAGTGTTTTGCCACTTGAAAACTGGAACAGCACAGATTTAAAAGTTCCTCAGAAAGGTGCTTATCCTCTAGGCTGGTTAGCTTTTACTTTACTTGATCAAGAATGGTTTGCTGGTACTTGGTCATATGAAATTAACAACTGAGGGCCCTTATCATGAGGGTAGCAGAAATGTATACTTTCTTTCCAAATATATCAAGAGCCATGCTTTCTTTGTCAGTGGGTAAAGGGTTTCTAGAGGTACTGGTCTTGGATCCCTTGGGACCAGGTGTGACCACTTCTGGCTCAGCAGTTGGGTTTTTAAACAGATATTTATGAGAGTCCTGGACACTGTACAACAGGTTAGGCTTTCTGGGTGCAGGATGGAGCAACTCAGGATGTAAGGAAGAATCCTGAAATACAACTTCCACTATGTTCAGGATAGGCGGGATAGCTAGAGGTTTGCGCTCAGGGAGGTCTAAGAATTCCCTTGCCCTCTTTCTAGCCTGTGGGTATTCTGCTTCCCACTGGAAATGTTGTTTCATAGCAAGCAGAGTCTCAACAAAGGTGAGATCTTCAGGCAGGGATGCAGAGGAGAGGAATTTCCTTTGAATCCTATTCCTCGTAAGAGGGCCTTCCTCAGATGCAGAGTCCTCCAAATCAGACTTTTCTTCTGAGTGCAGAGGGTCAGGGTGAAATTCAGGAAGGGAGTCTCTTTTTCTTTTCCCTGGGGTTATATCCCCTGAAGTCTGTCTGGACCTTACAGTGTTAATGACGTCTTCAGCTAATCTGATGAAATCTTGAGGGTGTCCCTGAAACTGGGATCCTGTAGGACCAGGCAAAGACCCTGCCACAATGCCTTTCTTTGGTGTGGGTTTGATCTTAGGCCTAGGAGGGTCTGATGTCCTGGCGCCTGACTGTTTAGATAGCAGATGCACCGGAAGCCCTAGCCCGAGAAGAGTCTCTGGGTTAGCAGTTGCTAGTCAGAAGCCCTGGCCTGCTGAGTGGTTTTGGACCCAACTGAAGAGATGAATATGTGCACTGTAGAAGTCAAAGGGATCAAAGTCATGTCTGACTCCAAACAGGTCTTGACAGAGGCCAGGGTCATAGGATCAAAGGTCGAAGGGGGCTATGAAAGCACCTCACCTTCCTAAACAATAACAAGTCTAGCAGGAGAGTCGGGGGGTGAATGACTGTCGTCCATGGACCTATGCTTTTGTTTCTTATCTTTTTTGTGCTTAAGTACATTGAGTTTGGAAGACTAGCGGATGCCATAGTATGTGATTGCACAGATTCTTGCCTCAGAAAACTAGCTAAAAACTCAGTTGTACGCCTAATCGTCCTAGCCTAGCACTGAAATAACAGTTTGGAACGTCGTGGTCAGTTTGGAACGTCGTGGTATGGGCCTAAGCAATTTACACGAAGCACATGGAAGTGCCTGTGTGGAATTTGTTTACCACAGTAGAGACAAACATTAACTTTATCTGACATGAGTCGAAGAAAGAAAGGTTCCCCAGTGGGGTACTTGCCTTTCTGATGACATCTCTCTGGTGCAGACTGACCGATGCACTTGGTCTGCTTTGGGCTATGGCAGCAAGAAAAGACTGAAATGATGATGCAGGATGGCTTCCTTTATACCCAAGCGTACTGACGTCGGTTAAGGCATCTGAAAGCCAGGGAGGCAAAATACGTTTCTCTGGTAGTCGGGCCAGCAGAGGCAGGAAATCCCAACTGTCAAGACTGCAACAGTGAAACATGAAGAACATCTGAAAAAATGTCTTATGGTTCCATAGCTTTGGAGGATATTTTTGCCTCAAAATTTGCTTTTGGATACTTGACCAGTTCCCTGATTTGCTTGTTTAGACTAATTAGAGACTTTCTGCTCTGTTGTGCGTATTACTTTTTATTTTGTGACAGGAATTTCTTTCTTTTGTTTTACAATTTATTACTACCAGTGGTCCACCAAGGTGGCTTGTTTTTGCCTTGTTTTATTTTGGTCTGCTACTGCCATATGAACAGTTGTTTAAATGACCACACAGGGCTATTGCATACACCTCTGCATAGGTTTCTGTGTTTTCAGGATTTGGGGGAGTTTGGAAACTGACTATGCCATCCCTTGACAGGGGGTAATTTATCATAGAGAAGTTCATAAACTTTTGGGAATCAGGTGGGAGGACTAGTTTTACCTTTATTTCAAGGGACACTGTTTTGTGATCTGATTTCACCAGTGAGGACATCACACTGGGGTGGGGGTGCAGCACTCCCATATTGTTTGAGTACCAGATCTAGGATATTTGTTCCTCTAGTTGGAGTGCAGCCTAGCTGATCCAGGGCATTTAAATTTACAAAGTCAAGAAATCTTTGGGCCTGCATGTCAGTGGTCCTGTATGCCTTCCAATTAATGGAGGGGTAGTTAAAGTCACCTATGAATATGTAATTGGTCTGGACACTGTGTGACTCTAGTAACTTCAGGTATGATGTATGGGCTTCCTGGCTCATGGTGGGCGACATGTGGCTGGCAAGAAAATGGTAATGGATTTTTCCCATGGCTAGTTGGGCACTGAGTAGCTGAAGCATGTCCTATTATTTGACTGTCCTTGAGGTGTGATTATTCTTTATGTAGATAGATACACCTTCACCTTTGCTCTTTCATGTTCAGTGGGTGATTGGAATGTATGGAAGTTGTTATAGCCATGCACGGCCAGAGTGCTTTCTGCAGCTTTTAAGTATGTTTCAGTAACTCCACAGATGTCAGCATTCTCCAGGGTGAGGAGAGGTTCCAGGGAGTGCAATTTCTTGTTGAGACACCTAGCACTGAACAACAACATATTTAGCTTGTTCTGAGTACTTTGTTTTATGCTGGAAGGTTTGCTGTTTGGTAATGCCTAAAAAGAAGGCACTATAGGTGTGGATAATGTTTTGACAAATATCACAAAGCCTACAGGAGGCAGATGACGACCATCTAGGGGAAAGCAGTGTGGCCTCTCAACCACAACTTACCAGGCTGACAAGTATTGGACCCCTTTGGAATGACACTAGTAGCTACACCAATTGTTAAAGTTTCTGCTGGTGTTGTGGCATCATCCTTGGATACTGTAGAAAGCTGCTCAGTGCTAGGCTCATACCAGCATGTGACACATTCTGAGAACTCAATCATGTCCCTGTAGTACTAGGAGGTATTCCTCAGGTCACTTATGAAACATGGACTATGACCGAGTCATACTGGTATTTACTGGTAAGCGATCTGATCTGACTGCTTGAGTGATCTGGCAAATCCCCCCCCCCCCCACCCCCGGACAACTAGCTGTAACCTTTTGCTTATCCAGCCTGGTAAGAGGGACACCAGTGTGTCATATGATGAAGTTTTCAATGACCAGAATACTGGGTTGTGAAGTGTTTCACCTTATGGGCTTGGCAATTGAGACACAATGAGATGTGGCTTTATGTGTTGTGTTGGGAACTGTCTTGTTTGTGTGCATGCAGAGTTTCTGAGGACTGCACCTGAGATACCTTTGAGGTTGGTAAGTTAACTGCGAGCACCTCTGCATATGTGGGTCTGTGTGTGTGGTCCTTTGCTGGTGCAGTGAGTGATGTGTGAGAGTAGCTGACAATCTGTTTGTTGCTTTTTGTGTCTGTATGAATCCAGCCTCTAGTGTCAATGTGCAACTACATCTCTCAAATACTGTATTTGTCTGTTCAAGAATTAAGTGGTTATCAGTGTACATAAGACAATTGTTGTATTGCCTCAGGAAGCCCGTGTCCACCAAGCTGAATGCAGAGATACAAGAAAGTGCTCATCCATGGTTGTAGGTTCTAATGCATATTTAAAAGTGTGGAGGGTGCTTGTAATCAGATGAGGAAAGGTTGCTTACTTGGTGTAATCTGCAGCTAACCTAACCAGTGATACTGCTCAATGCCAAACTAGATGTTCTCTGAGCAGCAATAGTCCTGGCTGCTATAATATGGTAAGGTAGACTTAAACAGTTCTAACTAAATGTGTAAATGCTCATCACTGTACAAACTAGTTGACCCATGAGTAAAAGAGGAACTGTTTTTTATAGGGAAATTTCAATTTCTGGCAATGGTGTGTATAAAAGGTACCAGTAATCACCCATGTGAAGAGCCGCTTCTCGCAATGCTATTAAGTTGTGACAATCCTCTTCTGAAAACTGCATAAGAAAAATGTGAAGCACTATAAAGACATACACATTTTAAGTTAGGCTATATAATGATGCTGTAATTTCAGGCCTAAAAACAGCGAATATTTCTGTATAAAACAGATATTTTTACATACTGCGGCATACAAAATGACACTTTCAAATTAGAATTCTACATGCATTTGCTACTTTGCCTCTGAGGTTATATGTCTTGTCTGAGTAATTTATGAAAATTACACAATGTTTCATGACAATTTAATAAAAAAAAATCTTGAACTATTTCTGAAAACGTGGCAGTAATGTACAAATACGAAGGGAGACAAATACAGTTTTTAGGAAAGTCCACTGCAAAACAGTCAGATGTTAAGGAGATAAAATTACCATAAAAGTAAGTGTGTGTACTTTTTCACAACTGGACTATCACCAATATCACTGTAATTTTCTAAACTATTTGCCCTGGTGAGTGTTGCAATAGTAGCAAACTGTGCCATGCAGACCTGACATTCTTATTTTTCAGCAACAATCTCCAGCTAATCTTGTGCTATCCCCAGACGTTTTCAACCAAGAACAGTGACACAGTCACTCCTGTGTGTCCTAAAAGACTGCCCTGAGACCTCCTACCAGTGGGCCATGTCTGGTACACCTCTCAAAAGAAATGCCCAGGTGTCATCCTGACACAGTACCCAAACCAACTCAGCTGACTCCTCTCAGCACGGATAAGCTATAGCTATATTCAGAGATTTTCATGGAATGCTGAATGCCTCAATCTGTCACAAACAGCGACACCAGCTACAGTTTGAAGGAACCTCTTTTTTGCTGTTTGCATCTACAGTCTAATCCTTTAGGACACTAATCAATTCAAGATCATAGGTGAAGATAGGGACAAAGACAGAGGTAAACTGGGAGCTAGCTCCTATAATTCAGCTTTTGCTTTAACCCACAGGCCAGAACAGTGCTTGTAGTACTGCCATTATTTTACCTATCCTCTGATCACTCTCCTGATCCACGCTATACTCATTTGTCTACAAGAACCAAAGATACTTAAACTCCTCCACCTGAGGCATCTGCTCTCACTCACCTGCAGTAGGCAACATACTCTTTACCATAAAAGACAGAACCATAAACTCAAATTTGATGGTGGTGTTCAACCAAACTATTTCAAGCTCAGCAGTGAAGTGCATGCTGGAGATTAAAGTCGCTAGAAGGTAAGTGGTCATAAAAGAAAACAATTTTGAGCGTAACTACTTCAAACATTTAAATTTAAAATATTTAAATGAGAAATGTATGCTTTTGGAAGAGAGACAATTCTTGAAAAGAAACATTATCATCAATCCCCTTTCCTATTTTTCTGTGGGATCAGGGTATCATATCAACATTAGTCAATGTGATCAAATAACCTATGTTCCTCTTGCTGTTGTCATTTAATATTTTTTTCTCCCATGATTTTAAACATTTTGAAGAAGAAGAACCAAATAGGGAGTTTCATGTAAATGAAATGTGTAAGATCTGAGCTCAAATCTCCCAGTATAAATTCTGATGTACCAAAGAATCACCTACGCCACACGTGGACTTTAAAACCTGCAGTAGTGACACAGACGAATAAAGCTCAGGTGGGTTCTAGTTCAAGTAGCAGCTCAGGCGTTTGACATTTCAGGCAAGGGGGATGTGAATGCCTTCCTATGGATGGAGGTCATCTTCCTAATGGAGATCAGGGAATCAACTGTGTGGTGCCTCCTGTGTATGGCTGAGGCAGTCCTGCAGATGTCAGCCCCTTATGGAATTAAGGGGTGGTTCAATGCTGAAGCTCACTGCATGCTCTACCCATGGGCTGTCTCTGGATGAATGCGCTGAACAGTGCAATAAAAAAAATAATAAACCACCCCTGTTGGCTGACTAAATTATGGCCCCTTCACAAAGGGCCTAAACCACCAGTGATTGGGGAATGAATGAGTCTGGTGGTTGAGAAGGGGGTGATAATGGAGGGGGACAATGTGGAAATGAGAAAAAAATAACACAAGCACTTTAGTTCCTGAAGACCCTTGGAAAGTAACTCTTCCTCTTCTTTAAAATACAATACCTTATATGTGTTTTCTATTACTCAACTCAAAATAAAAGGCTGAAAAGACAGTATATGAACTAAACGTACATGAGCTTTCAATGCTAAGATGCTAGCAATATAAACCCTCTTAACATATACTAGGAGGCACCTTCCTCCCCTAGTAAAAGTTTAAACACTTGCAGGAAAGGAAGATGTTCTTAGTGCCTACAAACTCATAGAACTATTAAAGCTGCAGGGTCTAATTTCAGATTAAAATAAAGATGCACAATACTATTCTCAAATTTACATGGGAAATCAGCTGAACACTGGGTAGGATTTTGTCAGTCAGGATGCCACAAAATGTTGTTCTACAAATTTTGCATATTTTAAATAAATAGCCTGAACTCTTCCTACCAATTCAAAGACTAAGATTTGAGACCACCTTTTCTTAACAGAAGAAGTCTCAAAGGTGATCCACATTAAATTTTACCCGTACTTCTAATGGTGTAATTAAAACTGGTATCCTGAGAAGGAGGGCCTTAATATTGTGAGGATGAATCTTTATAATACAAACTAGAATAGGTGAAGTGGTGTTGAAAATTAAATCTAAACTCACTCCCATTGAAGAAAGATGAGAAGAAGAGGCTCCTCTGGATTTCTGGAAAGCATTAATAGGTGCTGATGCAAGTGCTGACTGTTCAAACCTGAATGCTGACCACCATACACGACCTTGGGTATCAAAGACGTCCACTCAGAGGTCAAAACAATCTCCTTTTATGTGTGCCTGTGGCCAAGCCTGTTATGGTACCTGTGATTGTTTGCCTAGTTCTGTTCCCATGTTTCTCTGCAAACCTTCTGTAATCTCAGTATAAGAGGAGGCAAATGAAGGCAAAGCAACGGACTGCAGGGAGTCTCAAAAGGCTGCAGATCTTTTAAGTTCTTTGCAGCTCGTAATCCTTCACTATCAACATTACCAAATGAAATACTGATGTCTGGACCTCAATCTGTACTGATGAAGGTGCAAGTCCAATTCTGAGCATAGACAACACTTGTTGAGACTTCCCGAGCATAGCTAAAACCAGCATTATTGCAAGCGAAACGTAAACCACAAACTTGAAACAATAACAAAAAAACGCTTGGTAAGGACAAAAAAATGGAATTTATTATACAAAGCTGCTAAATCACTTTTAAAATGAAACAATTAAAACCAAACTGTAGACAAGCACTTTCATCTTGACCAAGTTCAAGACTTTGTGAGACTAACTTCCTTTATTTCCTATCAGTTTAAATCCATGTGATGCATGACAAACCATTATGTTGCCTGCTCCTTTCTGCATTGTTCCACACTACATTCTAGTCATTCATTTAGTAATAAAATGTTTTTTGAAAATATTTTTTGAAAACACTGAAATGCTGAAGGACAAAGATGATAAACAGCCCTTTTGTGAAATAAAATGTTTCTTGAAAACCCTTCTTTAATTTTAAAGCTGATTGTTAAACATTAAGATTACTAGACTTGGTCCTCTTCTAACGTTTCAAAGACTTCAGCTTTAAAATAGATGCAATCCTGGCTTAATTGTTGATCCCTGGCCAGCAACATGCATTCCAATATAACCAGCAAAAATATCTCCTTTTATTTCAAGATGACTTTCCACTGACTTCCCCCTTGGTTCTGGTCTGATCTGTTCCAACATTGTAAACTTAAATGTATGCTCTATGTACTCACTCATATGCCTACTAAGGACAATAGTCATTTTACCCTTCCTGATATCTTGGAGATGCTCATATATCCTTTCGCGTATTTTTCTCTCAGTTTTTCAATATAAAAGCATTCACACTGTTGGCATACTGCAACATAAACTAAGGCCCTGCTATCACAATCTGCTCATAATTGCATCTTAAATCATTTGCCTTTAATGATAAGGCCATCTCCAATATGGATATAACTGCACATCGAGCATCGTCCACAACGTGTCATTCCTGGATTGGAGGCATTGATTCTCCTGGGTTTCTCAAACCAATTCTTCAAAGTATTGTTCTTCCTGTATTATACCACTGGGGCTAACCCCACCATGTCACGAAGTGCCCTTTCCTCCCACAGTAAACTCCAATTCTTGTTTAAAATGGATCTGATATTCATAATGTCCATACTAGACGTCAAAATCTTTGCTGTCTTCATATTAGGCCCTGAAAGAAGTGCAGAGTCTGAGATCTATTGTACCTGTCCCATTGTGTTCAAGAGTGGTGTTTAAAGTGGCCACCATTTCTTTTTACCTGACACTTTTATCAACTCATCTATTAAGATTTCCAGATAGGCTCTGTTTTTTTCATCCGCTCCTTAAATAGAACTTTCAGCGAAGTCATCCTGGCAGCCCTCACCAGTTGTCCATTTATTTTGGAAAAAGGTATGGGCACTCAAAAAATGCAGCAAAGTGTTAGAATATGTGGCCTTCCGATAAACTGTAGACGCATACCTTTTGTTCTCAGTGTACTTAGTTAATAAAACATCCAAGTATGGAAGACCCAAGTGACTAAATTCACTACTAAATATCTAAAAAATAGTTGTCCCATTAATGTAGTCTATGAATGACTGCATTCATTCTTCTTCCTCTTTCCATACAAAGAATATGTCATCCAAATAGCTTAAATAATGCTATATGAAACATTGGAATGAGCTGTCTAACAAACCTATATTCCCATTCCAGCATTAGTCTGTTGGTAAATAATGAGCCAACTGGTGAGCCCTTGGCTACTCTTTCTTCTTGCAAAACGTACGCACCATTAAAACATATAAAATTATTTTTAAGGAACACTTCCAACATTTCTTCATCCAGATTCACCATGTCCTATTTGAAATGTCTTCTATTCAAATAATCAACAAACTAAGCTACCCCAAACCATGAGGAATAACTGTGTATAGAATCCCTTACGCCCACTGTTGAGTATATCCATTTCCTCATATTCCAATTCATTGATGTTTTTCAGAAAATGCCAAGAATCGATACACAGTTGTGGTTTATTCCTTAAAAAGGTGTTTTCAATTTAGTGTCCAAGAACTGAGCAACTGCATATGTGGATTCTGAATGTCCTTATGGATTTTAGGCACTCCAAACATGGTGGGAGCCCTAGGTGACACTGGATTAATATAAATATATTCCTCCAAGGTGACACATTGATCAATAAACATGTCCCTCATTTGCACTTGAATGCGTTTATACGTTCCATTAAGTTCATTCAGACTGGATGGTGTATATGTTCGCCCCCTCAGTATATTCACAACATTATCACTATATCTCATTGTCCATTACTACTGCTCCTCCACCTTTGTCGGGTGCCATCACCCGCACGTTTTGTCCCTTTAAGAATTCCATCCATTTAAGGTCCTGCTTTGTTAAATTGCTACTCCCTTTTCTTAGCTGGTGACTAAATTAGTTCCTCAAGAACATTTCACAAATCTTCTCATACAGGGATAAAACTGGGTGGAGGTGTGAAGTAAAAGTGCTTGCCACTTTAAAAACATTAAGTGTGTCTGGGACATCTTTTAACAAGCTTAAATCAATCTTCCTGAAATACAACTTTAGATACATAATACATTCAGGAAGAGATGCTCGTTTTGTGTGTACAAAAGAAAAACCTTTTTCAAAAAGGTCCATGCAGTCCACTTGTAATGATGTATCTGAATAATTATAAATCTTAAAATCTTCACTACTGCTGACTATTATTATTTGAGGCCATACATTCATGACTTTGTGTCTTACATCACCCATCCGGTCATCTCATTGGTGGTTCACTAAATTCCTGTTCCATATTCTCTCCGATCTCCAGAGTGGTTGTTCTTCTAAAGGGACTGTTGCATTCGGATGGCTATCACTGTCCCAATATTCATTATTGGAATTACCAAGTGAGTTGCTGTTGGCATCTAAATTAACACTGATGTCATTACATGTCCAAGTGTCCCAGGGATGAATCTTAGGAGGGAGAGGATATGCTTGCTGGTTCTCATACACTACTCTAGCCCTATTAAGTTTCTTTATCTTGATGTTGTGAATTGCCTGCACCTTATTTTCAGTACTCCTGAAAACCCTGGTGTACTCATATTGATATCTCTCATACTGAGGGTTATTGATAATGTTCAAGTCAAGTGTATGGATCTCTTTCTGAAGTTGCTCAATTAAACTGTTGTTGTACTTAATCACTATGTCCATATACTGACAGCCCACTATCAAAAACTACTAACAGTTCCTTGTGTAACACTGAATTGATCTGTAACCTGGGGGAAAGCGCAGCATCCTTAAGCCTTTGGGAACTCTTCTGACGTGTATACTTTCTATAAAATATGCATTCACCAACTGTAGTTTTTTTTTTTTAATTTAAACAGTCTGTAATCAAACTCATCCACTAACCCAACAAAATTATCCACTGGTAGAGGGTCCAAAGGTTGTGCAAATGAGAAGTTATTTTGTATCCGGTCATCGGCTACCAGTAGCTCATGGATATGATTCTGTACTGTTGAAACTGAAGTTCTCCCTGCAAGCTGATTTGGAGCCTAGAAAGCTTATACCCCTGTATTAAGGCTATTCATATTGCTGAAAGGATGAAGACCACTCTCATCCAAATTGGCTGGTAATGTAGGCTGTCTCAAAATTCCATCCACTATACTTGTTAATTGCTGCACTAGTAATGTGAGGTTACCAACTGTAGCCTGTAGTTTTTCCATAATAGTGTTCATAAATAGTGGTAAAGAAATTGGAATATCAACCGATGCCACAGCATTGAGAAGACAACGCCAACTATCACTAGTGAAACTCAAATCACAAATGAAACAAAAACAAATGCTAGGTAAGGACAATAAAACAGAATTTATTATATAAAGATGCAAAAGCAATTTTAAAATGAAACAATTAAACCCAAACTGTAGATAAGTGCTTCAGTTTTGACCAAGTTCAAGACTTCCTCAGACTAACTTCCTTTACTTCCTATCAGTTTAAAAAACACTTAAAACTACCACCAATGTGGTAACTCCACCATGTCATGGAGTGGCCTTTCATCCCGCAATAAACTAGACATCTTGTTCAAAATGGATTTGATATTCACTCTCTCCAAACTACAGGTCAAAAGAGGTCTTTATCATTAGAGGCAAATGATTTAAGATGGAATTAAGAGCAGATTGTGATAGCAGGGCCTTAGTTTACGCTGAACAATGCCAACAGAGTGAATGCTTTCATACTGGAAAAACAGAGAAAAATATGTGAAAGGATACATGAACATCTCCAGGACATCAAGAAGGGTAAAATGACTAATACCCTTAGTAGGCATATGAGTACACAGAGCATACATTTAAGTTTAAAGTGTTGGAACAGATCAGACCAGACCCAAGAGGAGGTCCGTGGAAAATCTTGGAATACAAGGAGATATTCTGGCAGTTATACTGGAAAGCATGTTGCTGGCTGGGGATCAGTGAACAAGACAGCACTGCACCTATTTTAAACTGAAGTCTCTGAAACATTAGAAGAGGACCAATTATAGTAATCTTAATGCTTAACAATCAATTTTATAATTAAAAAAGGGTTTACGACATTTTTTTCCCATAAGGGCTTTTTTATCCCTAGTTTTCCTTCAGCATTTCAATGTTTTCAAAAATATTTTATTACTAAGCAAATGACAAAAATGTGTTGTGGAACAATGGAGGAGGGGCAGGTAACGTAATGGTTTGTCATACATCACTTGATTTTAAGAAGGGTTTTTAAACCAATAGGAAATAAAGGAATTTAGTCTGAGGAAGTCTTGAACTTCATCTACACGAAACCACTTAGCTACAGCTTGGTTTTAATTGTTTCATTTTAAAAGTGATTTAGCAGTTTTATATAATAAATTCTGTTTTTTTTGTCCTTACTGTTTTTTTGTTTTAAAACCAGCATTATGTTCCCCGACAATGAGAGTCAATAACACAGTTGTGCCAGCTTCTGCCAATGAAATATTATGAGACATAGAATAGCTGTCTAAGAACTTACCATAAACTTTAGATGACCTTCTCTTCCATGTTGCATTATTCATAACTGTAGGGAGGTTGCTACCTGCACGGACATCCGGCCAGTATACCAATGTCTTAGGAGCAGGGGTATGTGATGCGTTGCTTGTCAGGGCCATAAACTGACGTCAGGTATAAAAGTGATGTCTGCACATACCCCCTTCAGAAATGACTGCCGCATATAGTAGTACCCCTCGGGAGCAAGGAAATGAAGCTTTTCAGACCCACATATGCCACCAGGCAAAAAGAACCCAATAAATGTATGTGCCTGTTACAGTGTCCTGTTTGGATGAAGAAAAAGTAGGGATAGTCACTCCAGATGGACAAAACAGAGCAAGAGGGGGTTGGAGGGGGGGACTGAATACTGCAACGGAAGAGAAGGACATCTAAGGTTATAGTAAGTTCTTACACAACTATTCTATGTACTTCTATTCTCATGTTGCACTATTCGTAACTGTAGAGAGAGTACCCAAGCTTTAGGTATGAGCCTGGGAGGAAGGTAGAGGGGCCTGGTCTATAAGACCCCACAAAATGGACCTAGCAAACCCAGTTCTGGCTCTGGAGACCAAATCTAGCTTGTAGTGCTTGGTAAAGGTATGGACCAAGGACCAGGTGGCCACTTCCAATATGGAAGCATTGTCCACCCCATGAAAATGGCTGCTGAAGAGGCAGCTGCCTAGTAGATTGTACTCACACTGGCAGTTAAAACCTTTCCATGAAAGGAATAACAGGCAGAGATAGCTTTAGCAATCCATGAAGATATAGCCTGTTTAGAGACTGCCTTCCCCAAGGCCCTTGGGTGAAAGGAGACAAACAGCTGGTCAGACTTTCTAACGGATTTGGTCTTGTCCAGGTAATAACTTAGTAGTTTATGAACATCCAAGGAATGTATGATTCTTTCAGAGGGGTTTTGAGGTTGAGGGAAAAAAAAAACAGGGGGGGTTAATTGCTTGATTTAAGGACAGGACAGTTCATTACCCACTTAAGGCATAAACAAGGGGTTAATCCTGAGGGAGACCCTATCCTTATGGTAGATGAGGTAAGGGGGGGTTTAGCCATCAAGGCCTAGATTTCAGAGACCCTCCTGGCAGATGAGGGGGCTACCAACAGTACTTTTTTCCAAGTACATAGTTTCAGTGATGCTGAGTGAGCTGGTTCAAAAGGAGGAAGTGTGAGTTTTTCAAAGACAAAATTAAGGTCCCATGAAGGAGGTATAGGTTTTCTAGGTGGTCTGATATGGAGGACCCCTCTCAAGAATAGTTTTACCTCTAATACGGATGCCAAAAGAAGAACCAAGGGGAGACAGGTGGAAATGGCTGACAAATGTACCTAAGTAGGTTAGCCCTGAATGCAGAAGCTCACACAAGTAAGAAAGGACCATAGGTACAGGAATAAGAAAGGGATTTTTTTTTTATACCACCTGAAGAATCTTTTCCATTTTACCACATCATTTCTCCTAGTACTAGGTTTCCTGGCCTCCTGCAGGACATTGAGTATGTCCTCTGAATATAGGTGTCTAAAGGTGATCAGAACTCTCTAACCCATAGAATGAGTCCGAGGTTGAGCACCTGAGAGTGTATGAGTAATCCACTGTCTTGTGTGAGTAGGTCGAATCGGTGAGGTAATCTGTGGTGATCGCCCTTGGATAGTAGATGAAGGAGAAACCAATGCTGTCTTGGCCAAAAGGGAGTCACCAGCAAGATTTTTGGTTTGTCCCTCTGAATCTTCAGAAGGACCCCCTGAATCAGTGTGAAGGGGGGAAAGGCATAAAGATACATCCCTGCCCAAGAAAAAGAGATGGTGTCCACCCTCCACACCTGTGGATGTGGATCCCTTGTGCAAAATGGAGGCATCTGCCTGTTCTGGGAGGAGGCAAACACATCTGCCTGAGGAATACCCCACCTGCGAATAAGAACCAAAAACACCTCCCTGTGAAGCATCCATTTGTGAGAGGGTACAGAGGTTCTGCTGAGAGCGTCCGTCATCACATTCTCTTCTGAAGGAATGTACACTGCTTGCAAGTGAATGTGCAATTCTACTGCCAGGGACCAAATCTGAATTGACAGGGTACACAGCAGGTAGGACCTTGTCCCCCTCTGCTTGTTGATATGCCACAGGACAGTCATACTGCCCGTGACAACTTTTAATTTGTCTAGTTGGAGGATTGGATGGAAGGTTTGCAGGCTAAGAGAAGGGCCCTCATCTCTTTGATACTGATGCGGTCCCCTTTGTCTGAGGGAGGACCACTCTCCCTGAACTTTGTTTTGTTTGTTGTGGGTTTGCAGGACTGCTCCTCAACCCAGGTTTGAAGAATCAATGAAGATTTGTTGCGAGTGTGTGGGAATCTGCAAAGAAATACCCTGGTTGAGGCATATGGCTGCAATCCACCATTGCACCTCTTTTTTCAGGCATGGGAGGAGAGGTAGAGGAGTATCCAGGGGGTGTGAATGTTGGTTCCACCGACTCCCCAGCACCCAATGACATTTTCTGACATGCAGCTTTGCTAAGAGGAGCAAGGGCATCAAGGATGCCATGTGGCCTAGGATCTTCAGGAATTCCCTGGCTGATAATGTCTGGAGATGATGTGTGATGACTTCCACCTTCTGGTAAGGAATGAAGACTACCATCTGGTCTGTTTGTATCCTGCACCCCACGAAAACCAGGTCTTGGGTGGGTGTCAGGTGAGATTTTTCCTGGTTCACGGTGAACCCTAGCTTTGCCCATGCATTAGACAACATGCCTAGGAGGTGATGGAGAGTGTGGCATTCCTGATGAAATATCAAGAGGCTGTCTCGGTAAGGATATATTTGAAAGCTTGCACTGTGCAGTGGGCGATAACTGGAGCTAGGCACTTTGTGAATATTCTGGGGCCTGTGGAAAGCCCAAATGGCGATGAAGAAAATTAAAAATGCAAGGAACACATGGAAAATCATAGGAACTTCCTGTAGCTGGGGTGAATAGGAATTGGAAGGTAAGCATCCTTCAGATCCATGTATACTATGAAGACCTGGTGAGGGATGAGAGGTAGGAGGTCATGCAAGGTGAGCATTTTGAAGGTAGGCACCTTGAGGAATAGCCTGAGTACAGACAAATCCAGGATTGGCCTCCAAGGGCCATCCTTCCTTAGAACCAAAAACATCCTGGAGTAAAACCCCTTGTTTGTCTGTGCTGGAGGTACTCTTTCTATGGTGCCCTGAGCCTGAAGATGATCCAGAATTGGGGGAAGAAATGAAACCGACTTGTAGGCGTTTGGAGTATCCCCTGTCCACCAAGTCATAAAGTATCCTTTCTGTGATGGAAAGGACCCAAGCCTCTGAGGTAATTTTCCACCAGGAGTATAGGGAAAGGGTGAGGCAGAAGGATAAGGGAGTGGAGTTGGGTAATGGGCTTGAGTCACAGTGGAGGAGCTCTGTCCTGGTCAGGCCACCTCCAAAAGGGAGTTACAGTGGAGGCAGAAATTTGTTTAGAAGTGGAGTGTCTCCTAGGATGCCTCCGTCCCTTAGCCTATGGGGCACTGGAATGAGATGATTGCCTCCTAACAAAGGTGGTCCTTTGAGGGTAGTTCCTATGACACCTAAGAACAGAAGAGACTAACAAATGCTTTAGATTTTGTAGCTCCTTGCCCTTTTCCTGTAGGGGTTTAAGGAGCTCTGCAGAGGCTGCACTGAAAAGGCCAAATTATCAAGAGGTGCATCTAATAATTTGGTTTGGTCATCCATAGGAAGGGGCTGTAACCTCACCCAAGAACATCTTCTCAGGACAGAACCTGAGGCTGCAGATTTGGAGGATACCTCTAATGCATCATAACTGCACTTTACGAAGTGCCTGGTCACCTGAGAGGTGGTAGAGAGTTGTGACTTAGCAGGGGAGTCTGGCACATCTGGAATCAGTGCAGAAGCTTTTGACAGGGTATCTAAAACAAACCTAGCCATGTGAGTTTGATATTTTAGGGCTCTAATGGCTAGAGTTGAAGTAGTACATACCTTCTTTCCTAATCTATCCATAAATTTGCTGCCCTTGTCAGTGGGAAACGGTGGAGGGCAGCTGTCTCAATGATTTATCTGCTGACACTGCAATGACAGCAGGGCCTGCAGGGGGGTTCTTGAATAGGAACTGTGTATCCTGAGGAACTTTATAAAATCTATCTGCGAGTCAGAAGTCTGAGATGCAGCCAGAAAGGCATCATGAAAGGCTGGAAGCAGGGAAGGGACTTTAGATAGAGAGGGTTGGTCCATCTGCAGTAATTCAAAGTATTTCTTTTTTGTTTCAGACACATCTGAGGCCTGCCATTTAAAATGTTCTCTCATCAGAGAAATGGTGCCCCCAAAGGAGAATTCCTCTCCTCGAGATTCAGGACTAATAAGAATTCTCCTCCTCAGGGATAATGAAGTCTTTGTGGAATTCTTCCTGGGAGCAATAGGTTAGTGACTCATCAGAGGAAGAGAGTTCCTTTTCTGAATCCTCTAAGGCCTGAGCAGGTATAGGGGTTGGTAGAGGTACCTGTGATTGGAGGGTCTGGAAGGCCCTGACAAGATTTTGGGAAAAAACTCCCATCCAGGAGCTAGTTCAGCTTCTCTATGATCCGTATGTTTTAATTTCCGTTTCCTCTTCAGAGGAACAGAAGGATGTGCTGACTTAGAGGCTGACACCTGGGAGGATGGGAAGGCTAGAGTAGGCCCTGCCGATGTCCCGAGCCATGGTTCCCATTCAGCATCAGGGGCTGACAGCTGATCAACTCAGCGGACGTACTCTGCACTTCTACCAAACCGGCTTCCACCATGGTTCCTGGTTCTAGCTGTGAAACGGGCATCCAATGAGACCCTGGACTAACATCTGCCTTGAGAGTCACACCAGACTCCTGAGGTGCAGCATGGGTGTCAGGCCTAACATTCTTGGCCTTCTTCCGAGGTGGCTCGTTGAAAGTACCTACCTCACCCTCCATGCCTAACGCTAGACGCTGGAGCCTCTGACTTTCTAAATAAGTCATTCAAAGGGGATTCAGTGTCTGTCAGCCTGGGACAACATGCTCGCCAGGCCTCGTTGCTTCGCAAGAGACACTTGCACCTGTCACCCATAGGCTTTCGAATACTGGCAAAAGCTCTTGCTGCCCCCATAATGCCTTTTTTAGGCAAGGCTCAAAAGTCAAACCCACCTCCGTAAACAGCACAAATAAAAAAATGAGGGTTATACTACTCAACGCCAGGAGTTTAAATCTCAAAATGCATGCACTCGAAGCACTCCTCAGTATGGAGAACGTCGACATCTGTGCAGTAACTGAAACCTGGTTCAAGGCTCCACATAGTACCGCAGCACTACCGAGCTACAACTCATACCACACATTTCGGCCACAGAACATGGACCGAAACACAAAAGGAGAGGGTGTATCCATATTCATTAAGGATACCTACACCTCCAGGTTAGTGGCGCAGCATGATACCTCCGAGATCATCCATGTGCAACTAACATCAGGCAAATCTGCAATGCAAATTGTGTCCTGCTACAGATCACCCTCCATGACCCAGGACCACCACTCCGCCTTTCTGGAGACACTGGAAAACATGAAGGTCCTACCAAACACCTAGATACTGGGCAATTTCAATTACCCTACCATTAACTGGGAAAACTACTCAAGTACAAATTCCCAGGTCCAGCGCTTCCTGGAATTTATCAACTCAAATGCCCTGGATCAGCTGGTAAACTCCCCTACCAGAGGTGAAAACATACTGGACCTGGTCATCACCAACATGGGCGACAGGTGTTCCACACCAGAGGTCAACGCATCACTGGTTAGATCAGACCATAAACTAATCGCTATCGATGTCCACACCCCACCACCACCCCCAACTAAGGAAACCACAGTAAAAAACTTTTCTAAAGCAAACTTCACCTTACTTAGGACAGAGGTGGTAAGTTTCACAGCCCCCACGCTAAAGAACAACGCTGCCCAAGATGCAGAAACCTTTACAAATGCACTCTATGAGCACCTACAAGGATGCATGGATCGTGCCATCCCTAGCAAAGCCAAGACTCACTCCCCTAAGAGAAGGAAACCAGTCTGGTGGACCCTTGCCATAAACAGGCTATACAACAGAAGGAGGAAACTAGTTCAGAAAAAAAGCAAATCCCAAGAAGGAAAGACATCCCTGATCAGTATCAGTAAGAAACTAAGGTCCCTCATAAAATTCTCCAAGGCTAACTTAGAAAGAAAAATAGCCAAGGATTCGAAAGATAACCACAAAGCCTTCTTTAGCTATGTCAAGAATCTAAGTGGCAACTCGCAGATATGCTCTGAGCTAGTGCAAAATAGCACAAAATATACTGAACCCACTGATATTGCCAACATCCTGGCAGATAGATTCAGTGCAAACTTCACCCCCCTCTCACCCCCATAAGGGCCCACAACAATACTGGAAAAGTGTAGTGTCCCAGAAATCACAGACGCACAGCTGAAAACAGCCCTTTCAAAAGCCAAAAACACAGTGTCAATGGGGCCAGATGGTGTCCCAGGCTGTGTCTTGCACGAACTATAGAATGAACTAACCCCCCACTTAAACACACTGTTCAACCTCAGCCTCTCCACAGGCTACGTGCCCATAGAATGTTGCACTGCAACAGTTATTCTGCTCCATAAAGAGGGGGGGGCACAACTGACCCTGGTAACTCTCGCCCCATAAGCCTGACTAGCCTGGTCTGCAAGGCTATGGAGTGCATCATCATGGAACTCACTAACAAAGACATTGGAAACCTCCAAACACTTGACCCGACCCAGTTTGGCTTTGTTAAGGGCAGATCATGCCTACTAAACCTGGTTGACTTCTTCGAGACTGTCACCAAGGCCATGGATGAGGGGAAGGTAGTTCACACAGCTTACCTTGAACTCACCAAGGCTTTTGACACCATTCCACCTGATTGGGCCACTTACATGGCATGTTGTACTTGTCACTCATTTTATATTGGGCAAACCTCCCGACCCTTTAGGTTACGTGTATCTGAACATCTGAGTGATATTAGATGTAAAAGAACATCCAATGCTTTATATAAACATACACTCATACACAATACAGCTCAATTTCACTTTGTAATTATTGATAAACTTATTGGTGATAGAACTAATAAATGTGGCTGGCATAAAAAACTTGATGTTAAAGAAAAGAAATGGATCACCAAACTTGGCGCTCTTTTTAGCCCAGGGCTTAATGAATATTTATGAAAAATCTTATTAGTATATATTTAATGAATATTCATGAGTATAGCAAATTTTGTCAACCAATCAACCATTTTTGATGAATGTATAAAATCACATGATGATTGGCTTTTTTGTAAAACACTGAAGAAGGCTAGGTTAAACCCGGGCCGAAACCGGTTTGTTTATGAGCTTTTCATG
The DNA here is from genome assembly GCF_019279795.1 of Protopterus annectens. NCBI lineage: Eukaryota > Metazoa > Chordata > Ceratodontiformes > Protopteridae > Protopterus > Protopterus annectens. The sequence goes on from NC_056734.1 coordinate 628,247,363, forward strand.
TTGCTATAGTAGTTTTTAAATAAACTACTACTTATCTGACGGCTCACTTGTTGCTGGCTTGTGTTTTTCTTCTTTTTTGACACCATTCCCCACTCAGAAATTATAGAAAAATTCACCAGCCTGAACATAAACCCCCCTACATCATGAGATGGGTTGCCAACTGGCTTACAGACAGAACTCACACGGTAAGAATAGCGGGCTCCAGTTCCGACTCTAAACCAGTCACAAGTGGTGACCCACAAGGCTCAGTCCTGGGACCCCTACTGTTCGGCATATACGTCTCAGAAGTACAGGCAAACACAGGAGGACTATGGCTAACCAAGTTTGCCGATGACTGCAAACTGGGAGCCATAACTGACTCTCCGGCTGACACAGACATTCTCCAAAAGGGCCTTACTGAGACAGACACCTGGTGTCAAAGTCATGGTCTCAAGCTATATGCCAAAAAATGCATAGTTATCCTGTTTGGGAAAAACAAAACACCCATGAATTACCACATAGGTGGCAGCCCCCTTAATACAGAAGAGGTAATAAGAGATCTGGGGACCAAGGTAGATAGTAATCTCTCCTTTGACAATCATATTGTCAAAGTACTTAGGAAATCCTTCTATGTAGCCCATCTAATTATTAAAGGGTTTGCATAGAGAAATAAAGAGGTTATAGTGCCCCTCTACTCATCACTCATCAGACCCATCATACAGTACAATGCCCCGTTTGGGATGTACCTCACAAGACACTTCCAACAGCTGGAAAGACACAAAAGTACCTCACCAAGAGGATTACTGGTCTCAAACATATGTCCTATGCAGCCCGACTGAAAAAACTCCAGCTGAACTTAGTGGCATATCGCTTACTCAGAGGTGATCTCTGTCTGACTTACAAAGCCATGTCCAACTCAGAATTGATGGACATGCTCCACCTAAAGAAATCCAAGTCACTGCGAGCCACTCACTCTAGTGAGCTAAACCTCGCCACAACAATAAATAGAACATGCTGGAGGGATAGATTCCTATCACAGAGACTCCCCATGCTTTGGAACAAAATTCCTAACTACATTAGGCAGAGCCCCTCATTAACACTCTTCAAGAGAAACCTTGACGAGTGGATGGGTAACAGAAAATACACCCCTGGGATCACTTCATTGGCTCTTCTTGACAGAGGCTCGGTTAATTAATCAAAGGGGTGGCAAAAGCTGACACACTCTGGCTAGGCTTATAAATGCCCTCGGGCAGACAGCCTAGTACCTACCTATAAAGCTTTAAGGCAGCCAGATGGTTGCGAAGCGTTTTAGGTACAAAGGATTTGCAAACATTGCAAGACGTATGGTCTTGGCCCTTACCTAAACAGAATAAGCACTTATCATGCATGTTATTATGTGGAATTTGTCTTCCACAAGCACACTTCCCTTTCCTAGTTGACATGTATGTTTGAAAAGCAATAAGAAGGAAACAAAAACCCCCCAAAAGGTACTCATCTGTATCAAAACAAACGAATTAACTGATTCTCAAAGCTGGCACTCAGAGGTCCATAGAGCAATGAGGCAGAAAATTTCTGAAGGGGGTACGTGCAGATGTCGGTTTATGGCCCTGACAAGCAACATAGCACATACTGCGGCTCCTAAGACTTTGGTATACTGGCTGGATGTCTGGTGCTGCAGGCAGCAACCTCGCTACAGTTGTAAATACTGCAACATGAGAATAGGACGACATCCTAAAATTCACAGGTTATAAAACTTTTTCTCGATACACTAGCCTTTTCATGAAATCACCTTTTAATTTTCTCATACTCATTGGGCTGCATTACACATTTATTTCCAGACATCTAAATCTATTCTCAGAACAGACACTACATTTTTCCATCTATGATGTTTAATAATCTGCATCAACATTCCATAAAATCTGTAGTCATCACCTTTAAGATCAGGGTCCAACAGAAAAAAAAAGTGCATATGGAAATCCTTATGGCTATCTACCTACTGCATTTGCATATTCTTTTAGATCTGACTACAGTTAAAGAGTGGAAACATTGAATGCACACAAGGATCAAACATAAAAAAGAATAAATTAAACTAAGTTTATATAACCTGTACTGTTAAAATTATTTACAGATCAGTAGGGGATGTGCTTGAAAATAACTGAAGGGAATGAGCACCAATGCAGCATACACAAGACAGGCAAGTACACAACTATGTCAGTGAACCCTAGTGTGAGAGTTACACTGATGCTAACAAAGAAGGAAGCCACTGGTTTTAGAATTTCAGGCTAGGAGATGGTGCAAAGCAGGATACAAGTGACAGTTTATGAGTATGTTAACTGTGAAAGCAATAAGTGAAAGGAAGAAGTCCAGCTCTTTAAATATTTACTTTTTCAGCTTTTCAATAGTACTACATTAGATGAAGTATGAATTGAAGTTAATTTTCAGACAATTCTTCTCAAAAAAGAATATTTGTAGCTGTACCTATACTGTGTGACATATTTCTAGACCTGACATGTAAAAAGACTTCTGGTTCAGGGATCCTTTCCAAACACGGATATGCCCATGGATAAAACAAAAGCATTTAATGATGGATAAAATATAAGCAATGAGTGATGTACATTTAAGCTGTATGTGACTGAAACTTCATTAAAATGATATATAAATAATACACGCAAATCCCATGACCAGCTGAACAATAAAATACCTACTATACAAACCAATTTTCTTTCTTGTCAAATGTCAACACTCAAATGCCATTTTTTATCATAAAGTGCCCTTTATGCCATTTTAGCTAATCCAAGTACCACATATTAGAGAGATAAGAGTGACATATTTTGTTTCCTGTTTGCAAGAATGTTTTTTTAAACTCTCACACTACCTCCTTTAAGTATTCATTACTTTTGTTACACTACACACATACTTTTTGGCAAAGGAAGTTACTGACTTAGAGAAAGTGTAGATATACCTAACATTACAGCTCTGATAAAGCTAACAGAGACACAATAAAGCTCAATTTAGAAAGTTTAAACTACATAATAAGCCCTAAAAAGACTGTCACATCAGTTTGTAAGTGCAAGCTGACAGAGATGAACATCACAATAAATGACTGCTAGTTTAACTGGCATTTCAGTGTCAAGACAGTGTTTCGGGCAGTCACAGAAACAATTTACAGAATTAGCAGCATAACCACATTTAGGAACGTTCAACTCTCAAACAACAGTTAAAAATGTACAAGGTTCATTTAGGACATCGCTATAAACTGAAAACAAATGAAAATATACACACATTCCCTCTAGAGATACCAACAGAAAATGGTAATTCAATACAGGTATACTCAAAGTCAACTGAAAAGTAAGAAAGAAGAAATAGGGGCATCTCCTGACTTTGTTAAAGTGCCGAGACTGCTAATGGTTAGATATGACCAGTGCTCTAGTCCTGTAAACAAAATAAATAGAATAAATAATAAAGCATGTGAAGAAACATTAAGTACAAAAGAGAAAAAAAATCGAATTACTAGAGAAGCCTTCTTTAGGCCATTATGGGGTAAAGCAAACTATAAAATAACATTACTTACAATAACACACTTGTATTATTATTGCTAAGACCACCAAAATAAAATGACAAACTTTTTATACAGCTTAAGGACAGTGCTGTCCTCTAAGAATAGCCTGAAGAGGTTTAATAAGTAAACAGAATGACCTCCCTAATCGTTATTAAATAAAGATGTTCTGCAGACAATGAAGATTTGATTATTCCACACAATTAGATGTACAGAATCAGTTCTTTCTAAAATGACAGCTGTAGAAAAAAAGAAGTTATGCACTCACCATAACATTCCATCGGAGATGTCCATCTTCATTTACCCTTCACCACTGGGTTAGGTTCTGAGAATCAGAACCGTCTCGGCCATTTCTACAGCTCGTACAGGTCAAAAACTCTCGAGCTTCAACCCTACCCACAATGCCTGGTTACCTCAGACTGAGTTTGCAGATTACAGCTAAACATGCATAAGAACAGGAGGCCTGATGAATATCATATCTGCTATGTAATACAAGTCAAAACAAGGAGGCATGTACCCTATGCTTTCCACCAAATAACATTTGAAAGTGTGGGGGAAGGAGGGAGGAAAATCAAGGCCAAATGAAGACAGACAATTTAGATGGAACGTTATGGTGACTACCCAACTTCTTTATCTGAAGTTGTCAATCTTCACTCTATCCTTGACCAATGAGACACAGTCCCCCAGCTACCTTAGACCTTGGGTGGACTCAAGGAAGGACATTCCTGAATACCACCAAACCAAAGGATGCTCTTCCCGTTGAGACCAGTTTCAATTTGCAACGAGTAATAAAGGTATGAGGAGAAGCCCAAGTTGCTGCTGCACAAATGTCATCCATGGAAGCTCGAGACTGAAAAACTGGTGATGCAGCCATAGATCTTGTAGAGCGAGTCTTTAATGATCTAGGCAAATCAATTTTCTTTTTGTCATAAATAAAGGATATAAAGTCTTTTATCCATCTAACTAAGGTTACTTTGCTGACTGGTTTGACAATTTTAGTACTTAAGTAAACAACTGGTCTGATTTTCGAATATCCTCTGTTCTTTGCAGGTAAAAACATTAACTGTTTGTGAACATCCAGTAAATGAAGGCAGTATTCTCCTTTACTGGAAAAGTTGGGAAGGAATACTGGAAGATTAATAGTCTGATTGATATTAGTGTCTGACACTACCTTAGGAAGAATGGAGGGATTCATCCTTAAGACCACTCTGTCTTTATGAGAAATCAAGTACAGTAGCTTGCAAGATGAAGCTTGAATTTCAGAAATCCTCCTGGCTGAAGTTATTGCTACAAAGAATAAGGTTTTTCAAGATAAATATTTTAGTTCACATTCAGCAGAGGGTTCAAAGGGAGACTGAACAATGGATTGTAAACCTAGGGTAAAATCCCAACAGAGGAATAGGATCCTTAAAGAGAGATTCAACAAGAGAGCTCCTTTTAAAATGCTTTACATAGCTTATGAGAAACTACAGAATTATCCCCAAAATGATTATGAAAATTAGAAATCACTGCCAGATTAATTTTAATAGTAGAGGGAGAGGCTTCTGCATAAAAAACAGAGAATAAGAATTCTAAAATCTTTTCAATGGGTGCTGAAAGCAGGGGGGGGGGGGGCAATATTCCTTTCGTGGGACCAAAAGGTAAATCTCTTCCATTTACTAGTATAGAGTTTACGGGTGGATGGCTTATGAGAGGCTAACAAAATTCTACATAACAGGGAAAGGAGGTTAAGCTGCCTGGCAATTAATGGAACTGGAGGAAAGTACAGTTGTGTACACTTACCATAAATGTAGATGTTTGAGTGTATTCACTCTTGCAATCATCACATTTGGGTTATCTGCCTGCAGGTAGCCCTCAGCTGGCCTGAATACCAGAGTCTTCAGATTTCTGCGTCGGATGCTGTCATTTCTTCCATGATGTCAGGGGTATAAAACATGCAGCCAACACCATTATATCAGTTTTTCTTGCCCCAGACGTCAGGTGCCCCCACAACAGGAAGCAATTATATGGTATGGAACATCCCCAGCAAAAAGCAAATACAAACGATATAATATAGCCAAACAAGAAGGAAACATAAAAGTCAAGAGAAGTCAGGGGGCTGGAGGGAGGGTAACCAGGACTGCAACAGTGAATACACTTGAACATCTACATTTATGGTAAGTGTACACAACTGTACAGTGTTCTTCATGTTTCATTGTTGCAGTCATCACATTTGGGTTGATTCCCAAAGCTAAGGAAGGGTGGGAGGCAGTTAAAGAGCATTAGGGCTAGCAATCAGGCCCTGTTAAGACTGCTATGGCAAATCCAGCTCTGGATTTAGAAAATATAGGCAGGTGGTAATGCTTGGTTAAAGTATGTAGAGAGCTCCAGGTAGCAGCTTTCAGCATGTCCCTGGTAGGGACTCCTCTGAGAAATGCCGTAGAGGTAGCTGCAGCCCTGGTGGTATGTGATCTTATCCCCTGTGGGGCAGGTTTTCCATGGTGCTTGTAGCAGAAATGGATGCAATGGGCTATCCATTTGGAAATGGTTTGCTTAGATATGGCCTTCCCCTCTGCCCCTGCAGCAAAGCTAACTAGCAGCTGATCAGATTTTCTGAGAGGCTTAGTCCTGTCCAAATAGAATCTAAGCTGTCTATGAATGTCCAGAGAATGCAGTATCCTTTCTCCTTTATTTTGAGGATTAGGGGAAAGAAGTAGGCAAATTAACTGACTGGTTTAGAGCCACACTAGACACCACCTTGGACATAAACGATGGATTTGTCCTGAGAGAAACCCTGTCCGCATGGAAGATGATGAAGGGCTCCACTGCCATGAGGGCCTGCAGTTCAAACACACTTCTTGCTGAAGTTATGGCTAGAAGTAAGGCTGTTTTCCAAGAAAGGAATTTCAACTCTGCTGTAGCAGCTGGTTCAAAGTTAAGGTTCCAGGCTAGAGTGGGACCTCTCCTGGGGGGGTCTTAAATTTTTGACACCGCTAAGGAATTGTTTTAGCAGGGGATGAGAGAAGAGGGGTGGCTCAGTATTATAATGTGCTGAAATGGCAGAGGCATGAACCTTAATTGATGAGAAAGATAGGCCCTTGTGGAGCATTTCTGTTAAATAATCTAAAATATGAGGCAAGTTAGGCACCGTGTTGCCCATCCCTTGAGCCTGGCTCCAGGAACATGATCTTTTCCACTTTTCTGAATAGGATTTTCTAGTACTAGGCCTCCTTGCCTCAAGAATGACATCTCACACCTGCTTACTGAGGGTTGCTAGAGGTGAGCTCAGGGAATTAGCCAGGCTGCAAGGTTCAGGGTTCGAAGCTGAGGCTGCAGAATCTGGCCCGCCTGCTGGGACAGCAGGGAAGGGGTCTGAGGCAGGTGCCATGGTTGTAGCTCTGTCAGACTGCACAAAAAGGGGTACCAGTGCTGGCGTGGCCAGTCTGGTGCAATCAGTTTTGTCCTTGGCTTGTCCTGCTTGATCTTTAGAAGAACCTTCGAGAGTAGAGGCAGAGGGGGAAAGGCATAGACTGAGAGGCTTTCTCAGGTAAAGGACAGGGCATCTACTTTCTAAGCTTGACTGTGGGGAGTTCTGGTGCAGAATTTGTTCAATTGGTAGTTCTGAGGGGAGGCAAACACATCTACCTCTGGTGTCTCCCATTTGTTCTTCAAGAGCTTGGATATTTTGAGTTCCGGTTTCCATTCGTGTGGGTCCATGAGATTTCTGCTTAAGTCATGAATTTAGTTTGCCTGGCAGGAATTGAGCTTGTCGGTTCACTTGGTAGCTCAAGGCTATGTTCCACAGAGCCATGGCTAGTCTGCAGAGTGGGTAGGAATGGGTCCCCCCCGCTTATGTACCACATAACTGTGGTGTTGTCTGTCTTTACCAACAACTGTCCTGGAAGAATAAGGTCTTTTAAGGCTGTCAGAGCATTCTGTACAGCTAACATTTCTTTTTGATTGATATGCAAGTGCATCTGTTTTGGGTTCCATTTCCTCTGAATGCACTACCCTGCCATGTGAGCCCCCCATGCATAGTCTGATGAGTCTGCTGTTACGGTTTGGGAGGCAGGGGGTAGAGTGAAAGGGAGTCCCTTGTTGTGGTAGCAGGCCTCTACCCACCAAAGGAACTCTGCCCTTAGACGAGGAATGATAGGAATCATTGTTTCCAGGTCTTGAGAATGTTGACACCATAGACTTTTTAGATACAATTGAAGTTTCCTCATACGCAGTCTTGCATATGGAATTAACAGAATGCAACAGGCCATGAACCCCAGGGCTTGCAGGATGTTCCTTGCAGATAGCTGGGTTTTTGTGGCCAGTAGGTTGAAGTAGGTTGTCAAATAAACTTGTTTCTCTGGAATGAGGAATGCCTTCTGGGAAGTTGTGTTCAAGCTTGCTGCCAGGAATACAATCTGTTGGCAGGGTAACAGGTGTGATTTCTTCTCGATGGTGTACCCTAGAGAGGTTAGACGTCTCTTTACAAAGCCCAGGTGTTGTAATAGCAAGTCCTGACTCTGCCTGAATTAGGCAATCGTCCAAGTGTGGGTAAATCTGGATATTTCTCTGCCTGCAAAATGCAATGGCTGGAGCTAGGCACTTTGTAAATACCCTAGGCACAGTATATAAGCCAAAGGGAAGTGCAGAGAACTGATAGTGCATGAAGCCTGCCCTGAAACGTAGGTATTTTCTGCAGGATTCCCTTACTGGGATGTGCTGGTAAGCTTCTTTTAAGTCTAGGGTTGCCAGCCAGGCATCCTTGGCTAGCATAGGAAGAAGCTGTTGAAGAGTTAGAATTTTGAATTTTGGAACCACCAGAAAGGTGTTGAGAATAGACAGGTCCAGGACAGGACACCAGGGTTTTCTTTTCTGGGAACCAGGAAAAGTCTTGAATAAAAACCTTGTCCCCTTTGTTCTGCTGGGGCAGGTTGAATAGCCCTGACACTGAGGAGAGAGAGCACTTGTTTTTGGGCCTCCGCCCACTGATTTGGGGGGAGGTCTGGCCATCCACTTAGAGTTGGGTGTGAGTGGAAGTGGAATCTATATCCTAGGGAAACTACGTTTAAAACCCATTTGTCTTGGGTAATGAGTTTGCAGTTTTTTGCATGTAGGGTGAGCTTTTCTCCAAAGGGAGCAAGCAGTTGAGCAAGGCTTGGAAGAGTTAAGGATAAGTCATTGTGCCATTATTCCATGGGGGGGTGGTCTACTACTCCCAGCTTTGGAAGTGGGAGCCCCCCTACTGCTTAGATCTGTGCATAGCCTGAGACTGAAGTTTTGGTGGTCTGCTGCTCCTGGGTTTGGACTCAGAAGGCCTGGAAGGGACTGGAAAGGACCAGTTCTTTGAAGGTCAATGCCTCCTGAATCTAGGTGGCTTTACTTGTAAGAAATATTTAAAAGTTTGCATAGACTGAGCTTTTTTCCTCCATCCTTTTGAGGACGACTTCTGCTCTGTTGCCAAAAAGGCGCTCTTGGTTTAAGGGTGCATCCAGTAATTTAGCTTTAACATGATCTGGCAAGTTTTGTTCCTTAAGCCAAGCATGCCTTCTAAGTACAGACCCAGCGACAGCAGCCCTGCAAGATGCTTCTAAAGCATCAAAACCACATTGCAAAGTATGTTTACCAACTTGGTCAGCAAAATGCATTAACTCTTGTAAATCTTTGGGTTCAGCACAGTTAGGAATCAACATCATTTTCTGTTTAAGTAGTCCCATAATATGCTGCTTTTACTTTAACATATGAAACTGGCAATTTAAAGCCCTAATGGCCAAAGTAGCGGACGTGTATACCTTTTTACCCCATCTGTCTAAAGCTCTAGAATCCCTATCAGAAGGGGTAGGATTTTTGGCAGTAGTAGCCTTAAAGCCTTTTGGTCCTTGGGAAATGGTCTCTGGATCCGCAGTAGGATTCTTGAAGAGGAATTTGAGAGAGTCAGGTACTCTGTAGTACCTGTCAGGTTTCCTGGGAGCTGGAGGCAAAGTGTCTGGGGTAAGGCTGGATTCCAAGAAAACATCATCTACAACCTCCAGAACAGGAGGGATAGCTAGAGGCCTGTGTTGAGGCAGGAGTAAAAATTCCCTAAGTCTCTTTTTGGACTCAGAATAGTCCTGGCTTTCCCAGCAGAAATGCTCCCTAAGGGTATGCAAGGTTTCACCAAAAGAAAACTCTTCTGGAAGGGAAGCAGAGGGAATGGAATCCTCTGCATCAGAATCCTCATAAGTAGATAAGGGTAAATCCTGGTAGTCAGAAGGAACGGAGATATCAGATTCCAGATCAGAATAATCAGAAAGAAAATCAGTTCTAGGTCTCTCAGAGGGGGAAGGCTGGCTTCCCCTAATTAAGGTAATAAGGTCTTCAGCCATTCGAATCATTTGTTTTTGAGGCATATGAGCCTGAGAATGCACTTTGGACGTCGGTTTTCTAAGCATAGTATGAGCTTTAGGCCTGGGGAATTCTGTATTCTTAGCTTGAAATGAAGTCTTCGGTTTAATATGAAAATTGGTAGGCCTGAAAACACCTTCAGAAGCCAGTGCCTGCACAGCGGCTCCAGACCCATCCAAGGTAGAGACGTCCACAGGTTCCAGTGTCGAAGAAGCATCTCGTGGCATACCGGACTCCGAATGGGTCTCAGTAGAGTCCTGCGAATCTGTAGTAGTGGGTATCAGGGGCTGCAAAAGTGCCTCACTGAGTACCGGCTTACTGGCGACTAGCTTAACAGAAGCGTCGTTGGCAGTTTTGGACCTATGCGATCTGTCTTTATCCTTAGGTTTTTTCAGAAGATCGGCAGTTGGATGGCTTAACAAAGCCATTTCGGAGTACGGAGATAGAGAACAAAAGTATTTAGCTACAAAAATAGCCCAACGACAAATAGTTCGGGCACTGAAAAAGGCACAAAATGTGACAGTGAAGGATGCCGTGGTCTGGGCCTAAACAGGTGATGCAGTAAGAATGAAAATCTCTACGAGTTATTTGCTTTCCACAGGCAAGACAATTGTTAATTTTTTCGGACATCGGTTGGGACAAGAAAAAAGGATCCCCAATGGGGTGCTTATCTTTTTGAAGACTTCAGGTCTGAAACTCGAAAATGAAAAAGAGTTGGCCAACTGGCACTTGTGAACTGCTTCTGCTTTGGGCACTACACGGCAAGAAAAAAATGATGTAATGGTATCGGCTACATGTTTTATATCCCTGACAACCGGACGTCATGGAAGAAGCAACAGCATCCAACACAGAAATCCGAAGACTCTGGTATTCAGGCTGGCTGAGTGCTACCTGCAGGCAGATAACCCAAATGTGATGACTGCAACAGTGAAACACGAAGAACATCCTTGGTGTCACAGCCTGAGGTTCGGCTATATCAAGTCCTCTGGATGATAGAGGATGTCTGGAGTATCCAGACGCCACGGTTGTTTTATCAGGTAAGGTCAGAGAAAGGGGAACCATATTTGTCGAGACCAATAAGGGACAATGAAGATCACTCTGCTGCAATTGTTGTTCAGGGGCGAGGTGAAGAAGTCACAGCAAGGCTGGCTCCACTGACAAAAAATCATTTCCATCTCTTTTGGATTGAAGACCCACTCGTGAGGCAGAAGAATAGACCTGTTTAGTTTGTCTGCTATCACACTGGATATCCCTGGAATACGTGTTGCTATCAGAAATCAGTTGGAAGAAATCGCCCACTGCCACACACTGTGTGCTTCTCGACACAGAGGGTAAGACTTGGTTCCTGTGTAATGTTATATTAAAAGTCCTGAATATTAGCCTCGTTACACTATCTTTGTTCATAATTAGATGACATCCCCCTCCCCTTCCCTTTCCATCCCTTTCCCATTCCTTCTTTTGTCACAAACCTGTTGTGTATATATATATATATATATATATATATATATATATATATATATATATATATATATATATATATATATATAGTTCATATGCATTAACATTATTCATTGCTTATTAAGTATATATCAAATATGTATGGTTGTTATTATGAATTTGTATATTCATTGAATAGTAATTTTCTGAAGAATGACATTTTGATATATGTTTTAGAGTTGGCCTTTCATACATTTTTTAATTAAGACGTTTTTAATTAAGACGTTTTTAATCAAGGCATTTTTGTCTTTGTTCTTTGTTTTTGTTTTGTTTTATTTTTGCCTTTATATTAATCTCTGAAATATGAATTTAAACAAATTGACATCAGATAATGTCTCACCATACATTTCATGATTTATTATAGAGGCTTAGTATAGTATCATTATATCTAGATAGACAAAGAATCAAGTTACTCTTAATGGCGTATTTATTTTACTTTCATTTCAGTTCACATTTATGTATTTGAAGCTTTAGATTAGTTTCAATATATTATAAATGCTAAAAATATTCTATTAATTTGTCATAGGTTACAGGTTTATTAGAGTAAGTTTATTTGTAAATTAAATATTGTTTGAATATGAGTTCTAGCTTTCAGTATTAAAAAAGTAGAAAGTAAATACTGTTGAACACTTGGTATTTAAGAGGTCCTGATAGCCTCTTATAATACTGCTTTTTCTTTAACTGCCAGCACTAAGCTACTTTAATTGCTTCATCATTTGACAAGTATAATTGATTAATTGAAGTGGTTTTTGTATTTAAATGGTGACATCTTTGTACTTGAACATAACCTGATGAAGCGCACCAGGATGGTGCGTGAAAGCACTTGTTTCTCTTTCAAATATAATAATTAAAAGTGTGGATTTTAGTCGTGGTGGTTCCTTGCAGTTCTTTCACCACTGCCACACACTGTGTGCTTCTCGACACAGAGGGTAAGACTTGGTTCCTCCCAGTTTGTTGATGTACCAGACTACTGACGTGCTGTCTGTTTGAATAGCAATAGTTCTTAGAGGGAGAACAGTTTGATAGGCTTGAAGCACTAAAAGCACTTCTCTCATTTCTAGGACACGGATATGCATACTGGCCTCAATGGGGGACCAAGTGCCTTGGACAGTCTTGCCCAGATAATGCCCCTCCCACACCATCTGGGAGGCATCAGTGGTCACTATGGCCTTGGTTTACTGTGGGATAAAGGGGTGGCCTAGATGGATGTCCTCATAGTGCATCCACCAAGCTAGATCTTTTCTGCAAAGACTGATGATCAAAATCTGATCGACATAGGCTGTTGAAGTACTGACCACTGAGATGCAAGCAGCTACTGAAGAATTCACATATGAAATCTTGGCACGGCAACAAGAGTTATTGTCGCTGCCACTGAACCTAGGGCTTGTAACTAAACAAGCAGGTGCTTTCTTGCTGTGTTTTAGTCTTTCAAACTTGCTGCCTGAGTTTTGTAACCTCACTGTTGGAAAGGAGGCTACAGATGTTCTCGTACTTAACACTGCTCCTATGAACTCTAAAGTCTGGTTGAAATCAGTTGAGATTTTTTGTAATTCACAGTAACTCCTAGGTTGGAACAAGTCTGTAGAACGTAATCTCTTGCTACTATCAAATGATGCCTGGTCAGAGCAGTAATTAGCCAGTCATCCAAATATGGAAACTCCTGGAATCCTTGCAGTCTCAAGTGAGCTGCTACTACTGCCATGCATTTGGTGAAAACTCTGGGGACTGTGGTGAGAGCAAAGTGCAGAACTCTGAACTGATGGTTACTGGCTCCCAGACTGAAGTGGAGGAAACTTCTGGAGTGCTTGCCCATTTTTATGTTGTAATATGCATGATGAAGGTATGTTGAGCACATCCAGTCATCCTTTTCCAAAAAAGTAAGAATGGACTGTACAGTGATCATCCAGAATTTTGTTTACTAACAGATTTGTTCAATAGGTTGAGATCCGAAATTGGTCTCCAGTCCCCTTTCTTTTTCGGCACTAAAAAATCTTGTGTAAGTTCTGGACTCTAGCTGGTCTGGTTGGACTTTTTGGATGACTCTTTTTTTTCTAGAAGTCTTTGGATCTCTAGGATTGTTGGCTCCCTCTGACTGGGTGGAACATTTTGGAAGAGAAAAGGGTATGACATAACCTGTGGATATAATCCTCCGCACCCAAGTATCAGATGTGATTTCTAGCCAGGGGTTTTGGTGCAGGGATGAGCATCCCCCGACTGCCTCCAGAGGAATGCAATCGACCCTCAGTCAGGAATGCTGAGAGGATTTCTGGAATAGGAATCTCCGAAACCCTGATTTTGCAAGGCCACCTCTGCCATGTGGTCAGCGTCTTCCATTAGAGCCCCTCCCCATCCCTACCTTTCACCATGTGTGTCTTGAAAAGGCCCTCTGGATTTTGTGAACCACATTTTTCCACCCAGTCTCCAATTCCTGGAAAAAAGGTCTTTGAGGAGTGGAAAAATGCATGCCCACAACAGAAAGGGTCTTTTTATCTTTCTCACACCTGGATGTTTATCTAACCTTTGAGTCAAACAACATCAAGGGTAAATCGACAAATGAAGACTTAAATGGCTATGCAAAGTCACAAATTCACATCCAAGCGCGTCTCCTTACAGCTACACTTGAACCCACTACTCTGGTAGTCCCTTCAGCTGCATGTGCAATGAGCCACAATGATGAATTAGATACAGACTCCATGGTAGATAACCGAGAGGCAACTTTGTCTTGCACCACCTCAAAAACAGCTTCTGCCAGGGTATCCAAGAGCTCCTTGATCTGATCCCTTTGAAGCCTGGTGAAATGTGCCAGAAAATTCAAAGACTGTAATGCAAAGGTTGATGATGCATAAATCTGCTTACCAAACCTATTCATTTGTCTGGGACTCTCTTCTGGGCGGATAGATAGAGGAACTTTCCTCAGCCAGTTCCTTTTTCATGGCCACCACTACGACCATGTCATCTACTGCTAAACCTTTTGCCCAAAATTGTTTAACTTCCGCAGGGGATAAAATTTTGTCTGGCCTCCTAGGGATAAGTTCAATGGAGTCGGGCACCTTCCACAACCACTGAGCAATCAAATGAATAAGTTCATCAGTGGGTGAAGTCACCCAAAAGGTAAACGGGTAAGTGTGAAAAGCCTGGGACTTTCAATCAACCCTCTGTTTTAAAATTTCCAGGATGTCTCCAAAGCAGACATCGGGGGGGGGTGATCTGGGGGACCCTTCCTCATCATCAAAATCAGCATCTTCGGTGTTGTATTCCTGCGGGGAATCTAAGTGCTTCTTCTTGCACTATTTCTTCATAGGGACCTCATCAGGGGATGGTCTGGGGAGGTACCATAAGAAGACAGATTCTGTGTCTGAGTCGCCTGAGGTTTTAGCATTCGCTAGCCCATTGGAGGAGCAGGGTGGATAACTAGACTTGAGGAAGGAATATGCTTCGAGGAAGAAGTTAACTGAGTGGCTGAGGCAACCAAGGCACTCTCCATAGCCTAGAAGGCTGAAACCACCAAAAATGGAAGCGAATCTGGAACCAAGATAGACTGCCTGGGAATCGTGGTCACTCCCCGCTCTGATGAGACCACCTCCCAGATAGAAGCCATTGGCAAACTAACCCTAGCCAAACCCCAAGGTGCAGGGATGGCTCCAAAAAACTGGAGTTGACTCCTGCCCCTAGGGAATGACTTGGTAGATACAGCCCCAGTAGGTCTCTGGATCAGACAGAGCCGAAGAACTCAGAGCCTGAATCAGTTCCAAAGGAAACGAGACTGTTGGAACCAATGCAGCTATGCTGGACAACTCGAAACTAAAATCCCCAGGGCCTCAGGGGAATTTGGAGGAAGACTAGTCAACGGGGTGAAAGAATGCTTGGCACCTGAAGGGGTCGGAGCTCAGGGGACACCTGAATTTATCTTGCCCACAAAATTTTCTTCACCAATCTCTACACGTCAGTCTCTCTGAGGTTTTTGGTGGAACAGATAGAGGACACAGAGGGAGACTTAGGTCTATGCAAAAAGACATCAGGTAATTCCACAGCAAAGGGATCAATGGATGGGGAATACTGAAATCTAGACGCTTGCCAACTAGAAATACTCTGTGCCAAATCTCACCAAAAGGATAAAGGGTCTCAAAAATATGTCTTATGCTGCCCGACTGAAAGAACTCCAGCTCTATTCAGTCTCATACCGCTTGCTCAGAGGTGACCTGTGCCTGACATATAAGGCCATGTCAAACCCTGATTTGATGAATATGCTTCACCTCAAAAAATCTAGATCCCTCAGAACCACAAGGGCGGGAGGGAGATCGCAGATATACCCCAGGGATTACTTCAGTGTCACTGCTTGACAGAGGCACAGCAAAATAATAGGCATAGTTTTATTCAAACTAAAGGGGTGGTGAAAGCCAAATAACTATGGGCTAGGCTTATAAATGCCCTTGGGCAGATAGCCTAGTATGAACCTATGAACTATGAACTGAAGTAGTGTTTGGAGCTTGAATCTGTGCATCTGAGCTAAAAGTTTGAATCTGCACTGAAGCCCTCAGTGTCAAAGAATTGGAAGCAGTGGAAGGTGTCTGTACCAACACCACAGCATCAACATCCAGCGGAGCCAAGGTGCTTTTTGGCACCGAGGTCTTAACTTTTTTGAATGTCGTCAATGGAGAAGATGGCAGAGACATGCTTCTTTTCTTGGTCTTTCCAGAGGAAGAGGAGGAAGGCAATGAAATATCAGATTTGCTTATTCCAGCATCTATGGCCTCATCAAAAGCAGCTGGAATTAATCCTTCTAAAATAAGTTCATTCTTTTTTCTCGACTAAGGCTCTGTGGCTAAAGCCATGACATACTGCAATCTTCTTTGCAGGTGGTGTGGTCCCAAGAAGTAGACACACAATACATGTGAGTCTGAAGAAGGAATTTTGTGGCCGCACTGCTGGCATTTCCTTAAAGCCAGAGGGGCTTATGGGTTTTTCAGCCATACTGAGCAAGACGTTTACACTCACACCTCATACTACAGAAGACTGAAGAAAATACAGCAGGAAAAGCAAGCACTCGTAAATTTTTTAACAGAGATAAACAAAGATTTTTTATTTGAAAGAACTGGAAGAAAGGGGGACAGAGTGCAACAAAATGTATGGAAAAGAGTTATGTACCAACAATGGCAGAAAACGAGGTGCACAAAGTGTCCGGAAGGAGGGGAAATTACCAACAAAGGTAATTACGAGCTAAACAAGCAAGTAGAAAAGGGATAGGAAAAATATAGAAATAAATTTATGTTGAAGAAAAGGTGAAGTAATAATAAACAATTTCACTTGGCTCGAGCGCAAAGGTGAATGCTTCTAACCAGGAAGGGGGCAAACGAGATCTGAGGTAACTAGGACATATACATTGTGGATAGGTTTGAAACTTGAGAGTTTATGGCCTGTGAGAGCTATAGAAATGGCCAAGATGGTTCCGATTCTCGAAACCAAACCCACTGATCAAGGATAAAATGAAGACCGACAACTTCAGATCAAGTCTTTCAAAGCACAGGGCTACACAGAAGTCCATACAACCTGTCACCAATGCAGGAAAATTATGCATATGTTTTGATCAGTGAAATATGTTTTCAATGTTTTTATAATGAAAATGATTACCTGTGCTACATCATCTCTACAATTCCATTTTACAGCCAGCAGTAGTTTAGGAAGAATTTCGGGCATATCTGTACAATATTGCCTGTGAAAAGAAGACAGGTTTATGACTGTCATCATAATATGTATATATTTGATGGACATTACTTAGTAAACATTTTTACAAAATACTATAACCTACTTGGTTAAGGGATAGAAAGAGTATATAACACTACATAAAGCCAAAGTATTAAAACACCTTATAACACATACAAAGACATACCATGCAGCAGTTCCTAGCTTATGAAGCAATAGTGAATTTAAGTACATTTTTATCTGCACTTTTTTCATATAGTACTGTAGTTTGTGTGTTTTTGTTTCTTACTGAATATTAATTGAACTGAAAACTGTGGCTCTCTGTCTCTACAGTTAGTTCCCACCCCCCTACCTGTTCTTGTTTTGGGGTTAATCTTGGTGGCTTTGAAATTGCACGCCCCTCTTGCAAATTTGTATTTGGATACTCCTTCTGGGCCCATCTCATTTGCTCACTCAACTGAGTGCAGTGAGGTCATATTCTGATTTCAGGAACTCCTACTGTGTACAAAGAGAGCATTTGGGAAGAGAAAAAAAAATGTTCTAAGTTTGTTTCCTGCCTTTCCTGTAAGTACTCTAGTCCATATACATATTTGCTGTATCCAGAACTACGTGTAAGCTTCTGAGCCTCCAAACCTTTCTGTGTTGGAGAGAAGCCTTCTAGCTTAATTTTGTTTCTTAGAACTAGTGAGTCTTTTAGTTTCAGCACTCAACTCTGTTTCTCTGAGCTCAGGACATGTTCAGAACTCGTCGGAAGCATGAAATAAGCTACAAATTACTACAGCACTCAACTTTCCTCACTCGTCTAGAGGAAAGCAGTTTTTAGTACTTAATAAATAAGCATCTATCCAGGCATGTCCAAGGGTCAGCTCCCGGTGTTTTCTCCTGTCTACCTGATGAATCTGGGCATCTTGGGGCAATGCAGCAATTGCCTCATGTACACAGACAATCCTCTCCTCCGACCACCCAACACTGCAACCTATGAGAGATGCACTTATATAGCCAAACTGGAAGCAAAGCTCTCTTCACTCAAGACTGGAATAGACAGTCAAGAGGAGAAGGTAAACACTTGCACCACATCACACTCATCACATAGTCCTTCAAAATCTACACCACCAAAACACACACAGAAACAAAAAACACACACCTACATTTGCGGAGGCTCTCAATAAAAATCTGCTCAAGCAACAGGGACCTCCAAAGCAGAAACGCAAGCAAACTTCAACCCCCAACACAACCCAAATGACACACAGCCCACAATCTCAGTGTGCCACTCAACCACAGCCCATAAGGCATAACAACGTACCAAACACTCTAGTCATAGGTGACTCTATAGTCAGGCACACTGATGTTACACTCACCAGGCTAAGCAAGGAGAAAGTTACTGTCAGCTGCCTGTAGGGTGCCAGGATCCGCCAAATAACGCACGCACTCAGGTCACTCCACAAGTACAAATAATACTCTGTCATTGACCATGTTGGTGTGAATGACCTGAGACATACCTCCTTGGACTACATGAAGAGAGACATGGAGGAGCTCTCCGATCTTGTAGCCCAGGCAGTTATGACCTTAGCCCTCAGCAGCATCCTGCCATCACCAAGAATGATACCACAGTACAAGAACAAAATGATTGACGTCAACAACTGGCTAAGCTTCTGGTGTCATTCTAAGGAGATCCAGTATTTGTCTGCCTGGGATGACATGATCGACAGACAACGATGCTTTGCCAGAGATGGCCTGCACCCTGTTGCCCTTGGGATTCCGAATACTGGCTAAGGCTCTTGCCACCCCTATAGTGCCTTTTTTAGGCAAGGTTCAAATGACAAATTCACCACTGTAACAGGTACAAGCAAACAGAATCAGAGGACAATGCTACTCAATCCTAGAAGTCTAAACCTCAAAACGCACTCACTCGAGGCACTCCTTAAAATGGAGAACATCGACATCTGTGCAGTGACAGAGACCTGGTTCAAAGCTCCAGAGAGCACCCCAGCATTACCAGGCTATAATTCATACCACACCTTTCGACCACCTAACCCGGACCGATGCACTAAAGGCGGAGACGTGTCCATATTCATTAAGGATATCCACACCTCCACAGCAT
The DNA here is from genome assembly GCF_019279795.1 of Protopterus annectens. Taxonomy (NCBI): domain Eukaryota; kingdom Metazoa; phylum Chordata; order Ceratodontiformes; family Protopteridae; genus Protopterus; species Protopterus annectens. The sequence continues at coordinate 628,266,553 of NC_056734.1, forward strand.
AATGCATCTGAGATTATCCAAGTGCAACTAACTCTGGGCAAGACCGCAATCCAAATTGTAACTTGCTACAGACTCCCCACCATGCTCCAGGATTCCCACTCCTCATTTCTTGATACACTGGAAAATATTAGGGTACAACCCAACACCCTAATAATGGATGATTTCAACTACCCCACCATTAACGGGAAAACTACTCATGTACCAACTCTTTTGCTCAACGTTTTCTGGAATTCATAAATTCCAACGCCTTGGATCAACTTATTCACACCCCCACCAGTGGCAGCAATATCCTAGACCTGGTTATTACCAACATGGGCAACCGGTGTTCCACACCAAAGGTCAATTCCTCGTTGGTCAGATCTGACCACAAGCTAATTACCCTAGACATCCACATCCCGCCCCCACTCCCCATTAGGGAAACCACCATAAAAAAACTTCTCCAAAGCCAACTTCACACTTCTCAAGACAGAAGTGGCAAACTTCATGACACCCATGCAGACGGACAATAGAGGTATGACTGCTGAATCCTACACAAATGCACTTTAAAAGCACCTACACGAGTGCATGGATCGTGCTATCCCTAACAGAACCAAGATGCTATCCTCCAAAAAAAGGAAGCCAATCTAGTGGTCCTCTGCCATAAACAAACTCTACAACGTAAGAAAGAAACTGTTGCAAAAAAAAAAAAAAAAAAAAAAAAGAGTAAACTTCCATGCCTGGAGGAGCTCCCTGGTCAGCCTCAGTAAGAAGCTGAGATCCCTCATAAAATCCTCCAAAGCTAATTATGAAAACAAAATTGCCACGGACACTAAAGACAAACACAAAGCATTCCATAGCTATGTCAAGAATCTCAATGGCAACACTCAGATCTGCTCTGAATTATAGCACAATGACACTAAATATACAGAACCAACTGATATTGCCAACATCCTGGCAGATAGGTTCAGTACTAACTTTACCCCTCTCTCACCCCCTAGAGGGCCCATCTCTATACTGGAAGAATGCAAAGTTCCTGTAATCACAGCTGCACAGGTAAAAAAAAAAAAAAAAACACTCTCCAAAGCAGAGAACACAGTATCCATAGGACCTGACAATATCCCAGGCTGCGTTCTACACGAACTACAGAACAAACTGGCACCCCACCTAAGTACCATGTTCACTCATAGCCTCACCTCAGGCTTTGTGCCAACTGAATAGCACACCGTGACGGTTATCCCACTCCACAAAGGGGGAGCCACGATGGACCCCGAGAACTACCTCCCTATTAGCTTGACGAGCCTGGTCTGCAAGGCCATGAAACGTATCATCATGGAACTCATAAACAAAGACATTTCATTGGTAAACTCCAAACTCTGGATCCCACCCAGTTCGGGTTTGTAAAAGGCAGATCATGTCTCCTAAACCTGATAGACTTCTTTGAAGCAGTCACCAAAGCCATAGATGAGGGTAAGGTAGTTCACACAGCCTATCTAAATCTCGCCAAAGCTTTCAGATACCATCCCCCACTTTGAAATTATAGATAAACTCACTAAACTAGGTATAAATTCCTATGTCACAAGATGGGTTGCCAACTGGCTCATGGACAGAACCCACACTGTGAAAGTAGCAGACTCCAAATCCGACTTCAGACCAGTGACAAGAGTTGTACCACAGGGATCTGTCCTGGGTCCTCTCCTGTTTGGTATCTACTTCTCTGAAGTACAGGCTAACACAGAAGGTCTTTGGCTAATGAAGTTTGCAGACGACTGCAAACTGGGAGCCATAATCAAAACTCCTAACGATGTGGACATCCTACAAAAGAGCCTCGCTTAGACAGATGCCTGGTGTCAAAGCCATGGCCTGAAGCTCAATGCCAAAAAGTGCATAGTCATCCCCTTTGGAAAAAATTCTGTACCCACGAACTACCACATAGGTGGTAGGCTACTTAACACCGAAATGTGATGAGACCTTGGGACACAGGTGGACAGTAGTCTCTCCTTTGATAACCACACCGCCACAGTGGTCAGAAAATCCTTCTATGTGGCACACCTCATCACAAAAGGTTTTTCATCCAGAAAAAAAGAGGTCATTGTTCCCCTCTACTCATCACTCATTAGACCCATTACAGAGTACAGCGCCCCTTTTGGTATGTACCTCACAAGACATCTACAACTGGGGAGGCCACAGAAATACCTCACAAAGAGGATTACTGGCCTCAAACAGATGCCCTACGCAGACAGTCTCAAAATACTTCAGCTTTACTCCATCGCATATTGCCTACTCAGAGGCGATCTCTGCCTAACATACAAAGCTAAGTCAAACCCAGAGCTGTTGGACATGCTCCACTTAAAGAGATCCCAATCCCTTCGATCTACACTCTGTAGGGACCTAAACCTTGTCACCACAATAAGCAGAACATGCTGGAGGGATAGATTCCTGTCCCAGAGACTTCTCATAATCTGGAACAGACTACCTATGTCAAACAGAGCTCCTTATTAGCACTCTTCAAGAAAAATCTTGATGATTGGATGGGAAATAGGAAATTCACCCCGGGGATCACTTCTGTGGCTCTGCTCGACAGGGGCACAGGAAAAATAATTTTCTTGGGTGGCGACAGCCAAGGTACCTTTTTGGCTAGGCTTATATAGGCCCTAGGGCCAATAGCCTAGTACCTACCTATGAATCTAATTCTGGCTGCACCATCCTGTTGATAACAGGTAATATCTTGGGTATCTTAATATTTTCTGGATCTTTCTGCTACCCATACATGGTTACAAACATAGCAATTAATATACAGACTAAAATACCATCACCTTTAATTTAAATGAAACTCAAGACACAAACAAGTTACACTAGACTTTATCAATGGAAATTAAGATGCAGGAAGACATGCTTATGCTAAAACCAGAATGGGATGCTACTATCTTCAGTGAGCAAAATAAATAAGCTTGTATTATCAATTACTTCTATGATATTGCTAACCTCTGAATTCATGAACATACACACACAAGTATGTCACAAGTATGCAGCTAATTTAAAAAATAAATAAATAAATTTTATATATATATATATATATATATATATATATATATATATATATATATATGAAATTACAAAATTATCAGCAAACACAACACAAAAAACTAGTTATAGCCCAACCTTCAAAATGAAACCTTTTAACACATTTATTGAATTATCTCCTAAGACATAGGCAACCATGTTTACATAGACGATAACAGACCCATGGCCAGCCTTAGGCATAGACGACTGCCTAGGGCACCGTACAGGCTGGCCTTGTAAAGGGTGTGTTATGTATTTATTTATTTTAATTAATATAAAGTTTGCGGTCTTCTTGGCGCTGGAACCAGGGGGCGGAGGGTGGGGGATGGGGGAGGCCAGCATCCTCCCACTTACAACTAAGGGTTTGGCCAGGCGGCTAAAAAAAACTTTATTTTGCGGTGCGAGAGTCTTCTCCTTTAAGGAGAAACTTGTGTATGTCACAACGCCAATGCCTTCAGCAGTTCCGCACAGAATTTAAGCCAACCGTTCAAGAGAAGAGTTCAGTCTGTGTCTCCGCGTGTGGCCGTTTGGCTTATAAAGAAGGTGACTCCGGAAGTGTCAATGTGTCGGTAAAGGTGTTGTACATTTGAAGAAATAATTGGTGTATGTTTATTGTTGGCATTTTGTTTTTTTTTGCATTTCCAGGCCTATTATTAAAATAGTATTTTGACTTTTGTATTAAGTAAAATAAATTGCTGCATTGTTTGCCATTAGATTTTGCTAAATTTTCAACTTACCCAAGTGTGAAGACGTTTGCCTTCTTTAACTGTTTACAGTCGGTTTTAAAAACTTCTTTTTATCAGGATGTGATGGGGAGTAATTTGATGTCACAATAATATACCACAACTTCCCACTATATATTTTTCACAATTTAATTGCTCTTTCAGTTGTGTGAATATTGAAAGAAAGGGCTTGTGCACATCGATGTGTGTCTTAATCCCTTCTGCAAACTGTGTACTGGTACGTAACTGGGGCTCTAGTATGCTAAGCTTCGGCATGGCATCGGCATGCTTGCGTTAGACTTTTGCTACTGGACTGATCTCTTGTAACATGTTATTATCTTAGCGTTGAGTTAAAAAGTCATTGTTTTGTGCAGTGATAATTTTTGTATTTGCAGCTGGTGTAACTTCCTTCCTTTGGTGAGTGAAATTTGCTGTTTTTCTGGGACTGAAATGTACCATTTAATATGTATTAATTTTTTTAACCGGCTAGAAGAGTGATCCATTGGACTTTTTTGTGTAGCTTCGGCTCAGGGGTACAATGAAACAGAATACCCCCATCCTCTCTCTCTCTAATTTATTTACAAAGGGAGTACACAGTTAGGTACAATAAAGTACTACTTATGCAACTGCACTCTGTATTCACAGTAGTGATAGAAAATAGAGGATAAATAAAAAGGGACAATGAGTGTAGTAGCAGTGACAGGGAGAATGAAAGGATCTACACCAGTATGATTACTTACTTATGCAGTAAGACATTCTTAACTGGGTAGGTGGACTAGACCTTCAATCCCTTTTATCCATGACACCAAAAGTTGTAGCTCAGTTACATCATATACTGTGGAGAAAAGCAATAAAAATATGAATTCCAAAGTTAGTACATCAGATTGTAACCCTAGCAAGCATGTCAATGTGGATATTTAGCAATCTGCAAGAGTCTTCCCATTATAGAGAACATTCACTTTTATATTAACAAAGGTCTAGAGAATAGTATTTAGCAGTGATTGTCTGTGGTTGTAAAGAGAAATTGCCTGCAGCAATATGAAAGTGACTACACGTATTCAAAGTGAGTTATACTGCTCAGGCAGAGAGCTTCCTGGAGATGAGTGATGCGAGGATTTTGTTCACCGAGGTTGTCTCTGTGGTCTGACAGGCTAATGTAGTAGTTGAAATGGGTAATTTTTGAAAAGTCTCTCTTTCTCCTGTGGCAAAACAAAAGGGTGGGTGAAGTGTTTTTTTGCTGCTGTCGTAAGGAGTACTAGGATAGTTGAGTAAGCATTTACTTGTAAAAGAAAGGCGGATGTCACTGTTATGTATTTTTAAATGTGACAGAGAAAAGTATTGCAGTGTAGGGGGAATTTTGCCAATCAGTGATGTCATCTAAAAGCTCATTTAATTGTCTCCTAGTTAATTTTCCTTAATCTCTTAAAGATGCAGCCACATTAAGTACCTTACACATTTATTATTGTGATGTTGCAATTATTATACCCAACCTAGGAACTTCCACCAGTGAATTGTTATGGCTAGGCTTGTACTGGCCCTAGGGCCGATAGCCAAGTATCAACCTATGAACCTAATGTATATGTGTGTCTCTATGTATAATTTAAACTGTTTATTTCTGTATGAGAGAGAATGTGTGTGGGTATGTATGTATGTGTATGGAATTTAAATTTGCTGTTTGTATGAGATATAAAGTGTGTGTGTGCTACTGTGTGAGAGTAGGTGTGTGTGTGCTACTGTGTGAGAGTAGGTGTGTGTGTGTGTGTGTGTGTGTGTGTGTGTGTGTGTGTGTATGGAATTTAAACTAGCCATTCGTTCCTTTGAAAGAGAAAGTCTTTGCTGCTGTACAAATCTCTAATGTAGAAGTATTCGGATGAATTTTACTTTTGCAGAGATTGTGCTTATTGATTAATACTGGTGGATTGTAATGACAGACGTTTGAGGGGCCATTTATGGTTAAAATCTTCTGAAATGGGCAGTTTTGTCATTATTGGGTCATGCATTTTGTTTCACAGCTTGCTGGAAAAATTTTCAAATTTACAATTTTAAAACATACTAACTGGTGCTGTATTGTACAAGGAATATAATTTATTACAATCAGGAAAGTGAATCAAAGAACACATACGGTATGCATGGCCATACAAATGTGTTCAAGTAGCCTGTAGTTTGAAAGTAGCCCAAAGGTAAACGTAATTCTCCACTTTCCAGATGCATTTTATTTGAATGTAGGTTTTAATGCTGTTTCAATGGCGGGGAAGTTTACTGCTCATGCTAAGCCTGTTTGCAATGTGCAACTGTTTTATCAAATGGCACATTGTTGTAGAATTTGAAAGCAGTGCTAGTAGCATAATTGCCTTTGGTGCAGAAGGCTGTGGATTCTACTTCCATGCAATATAGATGAAGTCCTGATATCGCAGTTCTACAGTACTTTTGTATGAGATGCCTAGAAACTATGAACTTGTCGGTTTCAGTCATTTCTATTTCAATATTACCAGTTTACCAAATTTGTAATGCAATATAGATGATTAATTCAAGGGCAGCAGGCATTGAATTTGTAGATGAAACATTGAGGTGTAAAGTTGTTTGCCAGTAGCATCCTCTTCATTAGTTACAGATTTCTTTTAATGTGGAATTATTCCAATGATTTTACTTCTGTAGAGATTTTGTATTGAGTGATATTGGTTAATTGTAATGACAGAAGTCTGGGTTGCCTTTTATGGTTGAAATTTTCTGAAATGGGTAGTTTTGTCATTGTTTTTTTGTCATTGGTTTATACTTTGTTTCATTGCTTATTAAAATAATGTTTAAAACTACAAATTTAAAACACATTCTAACAAGTGGCGCTGTATTATACAAGGAATGTAACTTAGTACAATTAGGAAGGTGAATAAAAGAACAAATTCATGTATGCATTGCCCTAAAATGTGTGCAAGAAGTCTAATTAGAAAAAGGCCCAAAGGTAAACCTAATCCTCCACTGGCCAGATATATTTTCTATGAATGTGGGGTTTCATGCCGTTTCAATTGCAGAGAAGTTTACTGGTCATGCTAAGTTCTGTTTTCATTGAAAGACTATCATTTAGCAAATGGCTCTGTGTTTGTGCTGTTCTAGTTTAAGCTACTGTACACACAGGAGGGAAGAGAGGTTGCTATTCTACTTTCACTGAGCTGTAAGGCTCGCCCACCTACCCAGAGTAAATTTAGGTTAACTTAAGCATCCCTTTGAAAGAAGGCACATGGGCTTCTATTTTCTGAGGCCATGACTTTTACAGTAAAATGTGTGAAGGAGCAACAGATAAAGCAGGTTTATTACAAAAAATTCCACGTTCCTTCACTTGCAGTTTAACTATATTACAAGGTATATTTTCTTTCTGTGCATTTAAATAATTGAAGGAAATGACTGGAGTGGCTTTCTTGGGGCGTGACCTACATGTGGGTGTGGCTTATAGGGGTGTTTCATGAGTATGGTGTGAGTGGGGCTTAAAGGGTGTCAGAGTACTACTTCGCCTAGCGCTCCATTTCAGCTAAGGCCGGCCCTGACAGACCATGTTAATATATTCCCTGTTCCATCACATACATTCCTTTGTATAATTTTCAGCAATCCAACATTATATAAATTGATCAATCCCTACCCCCCTTAAACCTCACTCCTCCTCTAAAACATTTTTATAACTTACGACATAGACAAACATACATTAACAAAAAATAAATAAGCCATTTTAACATTTTTTTCATTTAAACAAAACATACATTAATACATTTTTACTATAATCAATCCAACATTACAAAAAATTGCTAATTCAAGGTTGAAATAAAGAAAAGGCTAGCTGAATTTGAGACTGCACAAGGAGAGATGTTTCAAAAAATAACAGAATTAGAAAACAGAGCACATAGAGAAAACCTGAAATTTTCTGCTGTACTCGAGAAGCTGGAAGGAACAGACTGTATTAATTTCATGAAAGCACACATGGGACTGGTATTCCACAACAGGAATTGTTAATTGAAAGGGTACAGTATGTGTACACTGACTATGAGAAAACAACCTAGACCTTTAATAGTAAAAATGTAATCTTACCAGCAGAAGTTGATTCTGACAAAACTGTGGCAGAAGGACAAAGTATTAAAAGTGGGGGACAGCAGAGTGTTTGTGGAGAATGACTACTCATTGTACACCAGGCAGAAGAGGAATTAATTTATTCTACTATATAGGGAATGTCGAGAAGCAGGTGTGAGATTCAAACTGCTGTACCCACCTATCTTCAAAATATTTTTCCCTGGAGAAACATTTTCTTGATGAAGTACATGCCAAGGAAGAAATACAAAAGTTTGTACATCAAAAGTAAGCTGTGAAATAGAAGGACATTCTGCTTCTTGTTCTAATGGTAATACAGACCACAGAGAGACTGTGCCAGTGAAACCTTTCCCAGTGTTTCGAGGGAAAAATGCATAGGAGTTGACTAGAAGAATCAAGAGTGCACTAGAGATGATGCAGAGACAGGGTTTTGGAGATGGAGATGAACAGGAATAGAACAAGAAAATTTGGAAATATTGGACTTTCTTGGACTTTGTTAAACTTGCAGGGGACTCTAAAGCATATGCCCTACTTCATGTTATTAACATTTGGAGGCTAAAGTCAGTAACTTAGAAACTGACAAATGTGGTATTACAAAGCAATAATTATATTTGTGAAAAAGGACAGAACCATGAAAATCTGGAAATACTGGACTTGTTTGGACTTTGTTAATTTTGTGGGGGCCACTAAAGCATATGTCCTCCATGTCATTAATTTTCGGAAAAATACTCAGGAGAGGGGAAAAGGAGGGAGAGAGTTAACTAAGTAAAACTATTTTTTTCATAACTGTATTACTTAAGTGGTGCAGGATTTTCTTTGCATGTTATAAAGTATTTTTTTCAGTTAGTTTAAAGTATAATGGGGATATTAATGTAAATAGGTGCATTTGTTTATTATTTTTGTTTCTTTCTCTTTTTTTCTCTCATTCTCCTTGTTCAGTGTTAAGAATTGTAGGCATTGCAATGTAAAAATAATGGGAACCGGTAAAAAGACCATGACAAAAGAAAAATTGTGTGCTTTTTCTCATTCTTGCATATGGGAATGACTGGGTTAAGGACATTAGCTTTATTTAGCAACAAGTTTTAAAAAACAAGTAAATGAAAAAAAAAACATTATAAGGTCTTTTTTTGTACACTGTTCTGTACCTGGTTCTCATGTCACCAGCAGACAATCTGATAAAGAGAAATGGCTTGGATAATTTTTTTTCTGAAAGCATTCAAGCGTTTTTCCAGCTGGGAGAGCTACAAGATGAGGCAAAACCAGACAGCATTTAACAGAATCATAGAGTCTACCATGCATCTTTGTGTAGCGTGAGTCTGTGTGTATGGCTGTCAGTTTAGAACTTTTGTTCATATTAAGGGGTAAAACTTCAATATTTAAAGATGTACATAGGCATGTGTGTTATTATTAAGTTAGTAGGTTTTAGGGGTGTGTATATGTGTGTGTGTGTGTGTGTGTGTGTGTGTGTGTATATATTTTCATTTCAGGGTTTTCAATAAAACAAAAAGTTCTGCAAGATGTGACACAGGCTCAAATGGAGATGACAAGAAACAAATGTATAAAAGATGAACCTGCCAACAGTGCATTCATTTAACACAAAAGCTGGAACTACACATTTAACAAAAAAGCTGTTATACATAAAAGGCGAGAATGATAATCCCTCAAGAATATGACTTTTTCTATAATGCCTTTAAACATTAATGGTCTCACAGATAAATACAAAAAAGAAAGGGTAAGTGAACTACATTAAAAATGTACAGTGCAAACAACTATGCTACAGGAGATACTTGGAAAGAACTAAGCATGTGAATTTGATAAAGAAAGGTTTTCAGGGTGGTTATTCAGCAGAATACCTGGGGCAAAAGCAGAGAGGAATACGTAATCGCAAGAGGAGCTCCAACAGTAACAGAAGAGGGAAAAAAACAATAATAATGGTAATTTGTAGAACTAAGGGCTACTGGCAAGGGAAGAGGATTGCACTGGCATTTATTTGTATTCCACTGAAAACTGCAATAATAGAGCTAAAGAAAATTCTGGGAGAAATAATCAGCTTTCAGCAAGGAATATTACTTACAGGTGGGGACTGGAATTTGATCTGCAACAGTAAAGATGTGTCTGGGGGTCCCAGAAAAGGAAATATAACAAAGGAGGGTAGACTTCTAAAGAAATGTATGAAAATATTTGGCACGGAAGATGTGATTTCAGTACCAGGAATTCGGACTGAATTTGCATATTATTCTCCAAAATACAAAAACTGGGCTATGCTAGACAAAAATCTACATTTCACAGGATCATCTGCATTTAATTGAAGGTCTTGATGTGCACCCAATAATTATTTCAGATTATGCACCAATAATAGCTAAAATAAAAACACAAGGTGATAAAATAAAAAAAGAGACACAGCGCTTTCCCACCTATCTGTTGGAGAGAAATTTAAGGAATTGGTAGTGGAAATTATTTAGGTGCTATTAGGAAAGATAGAGACTTCTTCTGAAAATATAACTACGGAATGAAATAAAATTAAAGTGGGGTTTTAAATCAGGTTGGAAATAAAAGAAAGGGATCTGAACAAGAAGTAATAAGAATTATTTAGAGAGACTGAAATATTAAAGTATTGCAAAATAGGGGGGATGTCACACAAGAAGGGAAGCAACTACAGAATACTAAACAGAAAATAAGGGACTATACCTCAATAATAAGCTCGAGTTTAGAAAGACTGTTGTTAAGCACCTGTTTTTTTGATAATAATGCGGACCAATGAAAGGCTAGCAAGTACGGTAGATGCACAGGCCAGAGTAACTTGTATAAAAACAAAAAAGGGGGGCCAGCACCAGGAATTAGAAGCAGTAAATGTTTATTATAACCAGACCAGTTTCAGCATATAGCTTTCCTCAGTGGTTAGACATGATTAACAGTACAAAAACTGCATTTAAATATAGCATCCAATAAAGCAATAAATGACAATTTCCTGTGAGAAAAACATAATTAAAAGATAGTGCAAATAGAGCTTATGTGCAAAAATAAACCTAAAAAAATAAACAATTAGAAATGCAGAAAAATATAAATGGCAATATTATACTCAAAAATACAAGGGATAACTCCTACTTATACACAATATATTACAGTTTATCATTTAAACCTGGTGGAAAGAGACCACCTAATTTGACTATCCCTTTCTTTTCTTTGGTATTAAGTAAGTTATGCCACCCTGTTTTGAAAGATTTGTTTCCCAATATTCTATCAATGATGGTAAATGTAAATTTGGCCGTGTTGTGAATCAAGCTGCGTCTATACAAAGCATTGGTCATGCTAGCATTCCTGATGTCTCCTAAATGTTCCAACATGCGACATCTAAACTGTCTTGATGTTTGTCCAATGTAAAATGCTTGACAAGTACATGTGGCCAAATAAATGACCCAATCAGTTCCACAGTTTGCAAAACAATTAATGTAAAATAATTTGCCTGTGTTCTTGCTAGTGAAGTTTTTGGTCTTAAAGACATGTTTGCAAAAGGAACAATGCCCACATGGGTAACACCCAACTAGTTTCTCCCCTGACAAAGTCATTTGGTGATGAATGACCTCCTGGCACCTAACCTTTTTATAGTGTGAAAAATGAGAACCTAATGTCTTCCCCTTTCAGTATGAGAACTGACATCTGTTGCCTAACCAGTCATCAAGCCGTGTGTTAGTTTTGAGTATATTCCGATGTTTATCAATAATCTCAATGAAATGGCTAGTGTTCCTTCCGAATTTGGTAACCAACCGAAGAGTATCCTGACTATTCCTGGTATGTTTATATCTGTATGTCAAAAGGCTATCCCTTGGTTGATTGTGAGCCCATTGTGATGCTGATTTGACATTGTCTGGACTGTACCCCCTCTCCAAAAACCTGTTGGTAAGATCATGATGGCAATGGGTAAGGTCCTGCTGTGAGGAACAGATTCTCTTATTTCTAAGGAACTGAGATATAGGAATGTTATTAATAATATGCTTGGGATGGAGACTGGAGGCATGTAACAAACTATTATACTGGGGGTACTTCCTATAAACCGTGGTTCTTAAGGTGTGATCTGGCTCACGCTCTAGGTGTACATCAAGAAAATTAATTTCTTTATCATTGTAGTTGACAGTGAATTGTACTCCCCCGCCCCCCATTTGTTACAATTGAGATAATCGACAAACTCTTCAAGATATTCTGTGCCCCGTCTCCAAATAAGCCAGCAATCGTCTAAGTAACATCGCCAAATATCAATCTCAGGTAAATACAGATTGTGTAACTCATTATAAATGATATGTTCTTCAATATACCCCACATAGAGATCTGCGTAGATGAGAGCAAAAGATGCTCCCATAGCTGTACCCTGGATCTGCCAATAACATTGATCTTGGAAATAAAATACATTTTTAGTAAGTACATGTTCAGCCATGCAAATTAAAAAGAGTGTTGAAACCTGGGCTGTAGATATTTGTTTTATTGAGCCAGACTTCCAATGCAGTCAGTCCTGCCCAATGGGGAATGCAGGTGTAAAGTGATTTGACATCCAATGTGCACATTAACCATTGGGGTTCCAATTGTGAATCTGAAACTATTTGCAGAAATTCAGTTGTGTCTTTTATTCTGGCCGAAATATGGCTAAGTAAGGGTTTTAAATATTCAGTTAGATAAGCAGACAAGGGTTCAGTGAGTGAACCAATTCCTGAAACAATCGGTCTACCTGGAGGTGTTTGAAAAGGTTTGTGGATTTTGGGCAATAAATATAAATATTGTTTACCTGGGTCCAGTACAGTCAATTGATTTTTGGTTTTGGCACTAATAATCCCTTCCTCAACAGCGGATTGCAAAAAGTCATCTATATCCTGCTTAAAATTGAGAGTGGGGTCCAAAGGCATGTTCAAATAATGCTGAGTGTTATACAACTGTCTTTCCCTCAGCCCAGTAATAATTGGAGTCCATGACAACAACTGCCCCTCCCTTATCAGCAGGGAGAATAATAATATTAGTATTGGATTTGAGATAATTTAAGGCCTGCTGTTCTTCTCTATTCAAATTCTGTCTCAGGATGCTCCCAGAGCCCATATGATGATGTAAATCTTTGATAATTGCTTGCTGAAAGATGGCAACGTGTTTGTCCATAGGTGGATTAAAATTGGAAGGTAGAAAACGAAATTCAGTGGATCTTTGAGAGTGATCCTGTTGGTCAAAAAATAGTTTCAAATTAATTTTTCTACAAAACGCCAAAAGTAATATTCCTGGAATAGGATTATGTGGATCTAAGCATATGTCGTTTTGGGACAACAATAACTTTTTAGTGATTACTAGATATATACTTTGAGAGAATCTGCTTTTCTATGCAGTGTTTTTTCTGGTATCTTCAAGGCTGTTTACCGTGATATTCTACTGTCGTTTTCCTTGTTAAGAACTGGACCAGCGTTCCACCTTTGAACGAAACTAACATTTTTGTGCTTCGTGTTTTTCTTTCTTATGGACATGAATATGGATCTATGCATTCATTTGGGCTAAAGGAGACTGTTTTCAATGTTTTCACAATTAGGGACTTATATTATGTTTTTCATGTGCTTGTTCTTACATGTGCATCAGGTTTATTCATAGGCGTTGCCATCAATAACTAACCAACAATTTTTGTATGATTTCATCTTAGGTTGGGAATTGTTATGTTCTAATATTTATGGAAATGTCGTTTTGTGACTTTTGGTGATAATAGGTGTTTTTTTTGATGTAGATTACTTTTGGACTGGATTGGAAACATCACTTGCTTTTACATTGAATGTTCTTATCGATGATTATGGACATTCATAAAGGAGACAGATACAGCGTTTTCCAAGTTTAGTGTTTTTAACTCTTGGGTCACAGCAATATACTATTTTTTGTACATTATTTTTTGAAAATCAATCAGTGGATAACGACTCATGCTTTTAGCATTTAACCCTGAATATGGATTTACATGAATAGACAAAATTTGGGACAACAAGGGTGATACTAGATCATTTCTCAGAATTATATTAACTTGGACAGTTTTTTTAAGTTATTTGTTGTCATGCTCATGATCGATGGTTGAATAGGCTTAACGAAGATTATAATCTTATGTTTTGAACCAACTTCCAGTCTCAAATTGTTTACTACTGTACACCTATAATATTTATGAGCAATACCTTGTTCACATTTGTGTGCTTAGGTTAGGCTTGACATTTCAAGCACACAGTTATGGTTTTGGATTAACCATTTCACAGTTTTCCATATTTGAACATACCATTTTCTTTGGGTTCCCAATATTAGCTTTTCCATTAATATTGTAACTGTTTGGTTATTATTATTCAGATTTGGGTGCCTAGATTGTTTTTCTGGTAAATGTACATTTTGGCTTGAGTCATATAGGGTGCTATTTTTTATCTACTACTGGCTGCAATTTGGGGGTGTGTGTTATTTTACATAATTCACACAAGCAATTTTGGCCAAATTTGCTGCCCTCCACACCATCTTCTTCATCACTGGGTATCAGAAATGCATACATACAGGTTATCAACCAGATATTAAGTTGTCAGACTATATACATCTGTTGTATACTAACCTGCAACTATTCACCACTTAATATTCAGGCCACATGCCCAGAGATTGGGTTCCGCTTTTATGTGATTTGTCTTTTGGTGGTGTAACTTTTGCAACATTTGGTTTAGAACAGGCACCATACTACCATTCTTGTGTTGAGAAACTTAGAATTCCTTATCAAGCGTGTTCTTAGATTCACATATAATTGTATGGTTGATTTCAACCTTACAATATTGTTTTTTTATATTGCCTTTTGGAGGGTATCTATACTACTCAGCGGGCCTGGGCATTTCTCTGTGATTCATATTTGATTTCATCCCTTGAATTATTTTGTAATGGGAATTATGGCCATCCATCCTCTGGATTAGTTATTATGTCAACACCTCATTGAGTGCTATATCTATAATTTCGGAAGATTTACATCACATTTGGCATTAGTTTTATTTACAACTTATAGCCATGGATCTCAACAAATTTCTCCAGGGGCTATGTGCAGATAAGGATGACATCCAAGTTTTTGGAATAGAATTGAACAATGGCTCCAATGAAAATAATATAACAGATCCAGTTGGCGGTTGTAGTCTCTTATTCACTCAACTAGGGAAGCAAGTTAAAACTTTACATACCAATATTTGGCACTCTAGGCTTTTCAAAGCCTATCAAAACCGCAACATCACCCCTACAGGTCTTAGAATTAAACAACAACCCCTAGTTAGCAAAGTGGATGAGACATTATTAAAGGAATGGAAATTGGCACAACAGAATGCCTCCATGTCTTTTGTGAATATACTAGCTTCCTATTATAATAGGACTATACAGGTCAATATTTGTGATGTACAAAAAAATTGTGACCTATTGAAAGAATATGAACATTTACCCAATTTTAAAGAAAATTTGAGCAAACTATCCAGGGAATTGATCGCTTTTGAGAATGGCTTAAAGGAGAAGAAATTGCACAAATTCTCAAGGGATGTGGAAGATTATGAAAGGGGGAAAACCTTTCAAATCACAGAGAAGTGTCAGGTTTGCTGAGGGTATAAAGAATCCCAGGAATTCTAATTGTCAAAGCAAAAAAAGGCCTCATTCTATTTTGGAAAAAGGATACCTCACAGGGTTCAACCTCGGGTGAGGAATCCTCCACTACAGATACAGAAATAACACACAGCGATTCTCCTGTTTCCAAAAGAGGTCGTAATTCTGAATCCCCTTTAGGGGTAGAAGACACGGGGGGGGGGCATAAACACAGGGGTACAAACCTTGGAGGACCTTTTTCAGCCCATTATGAAATGAATCCTGTTTGTTCCAATGTGCACAACATTTCTAGTTTTGTGTTAACACCCATTCACGAATCATTGTTAAACAAAGGTCTTGGTTTTATTCCTGGCTTCTTTGTGGATGAGAGTGTATTTGTTGCTGATGTTTTGTAGAAAAATTAATTTAAAACTAGTTTTTGACCAACAGGATCACTCTCAAAGATCCACTGAATTTCGTTTTCTACCTTCCAATTTTAATCCACCTATGGACAAACACGTTGCCATCTTTCAGCAAGCAATTATCAAAGATTTACATCATCATATGGGCTCTGGGAGCATCCTGAGACAAAATTTGAATAGAGAAGAACAGCAGGCCTTAAAATGATCTCAAATCAAATACTAATATTATTATTCTCCCTGCTGATAAGGGAGGGGCGGCTGTTGTCATGGACTCCAATTATTACTGGGCTGAGGGAAAGAGACAGTTTTATAACACTCAGCATTATTTGAACATGCCTTTGGACCCCACTCTCAATTTTAAGCAGGATATAGATGACTTTTTGCAATCCGCTGTTGTGGAAGGGATTATTAGTGCAAAAACCAAAATTCAATGGACTGTACTGGAGCCAGGTAAACAATATTTATATTTATATTTATTGCCCAAAATCCACAAATCTTTTCAAACACCTCCAGGTAGACCGATTGTTTCAGGAATTGGTTCACTCACTGAACCCTTGTCTGCTTATCTAACTGAATATTTAAAACCCTTACTTAACCACATTAGGGCCAGAATAAAGGACACAACTGAATTTCTGCAAATAGTTTCAGATTCCTGATTGGAACCCCAGTGGTTAATGTGCACATTGGATGTCGAATCACTTTACACCTGCATTCCCCATTGGGTGGGACTAACTGCATTGGAATTCTGGCTCAATAAAACAAATATCTACAGCCCAGGTTTCAACACTCTTAATTTGCATGGCTGAACATGTACTTACTAAAAATGTGTTTTATTTCCAAGATTAATGTTATTGGCAGATCCAGGGTGCAGCTATGGGAGCATCTTTTGCTCCCATCTACGCAGATCTCTATATGGGGTATATTGAGGAACATATCATTTATAATGAGTTAAACAATCTGTATTTACCTGAGATTGATATTTGGCGACGTTACTTACATGATTGCTGGCTTGTTTGGAGAGGGGGCACAGAATATCTTGAAGAGTTTGTCGATTATCTCAATTGTAACAAGTGGGGGGTACAATTCACTGTCAACTACAAGGATAAAGAAATTAATTTTCTTGATGTACACCTAGAGCGTAAGCCAGATCACACCTTAAGAACCACGGTTTATAGGAAGTACCTCCAATATAATAGTTTGTTACATGCCTCCAGTCTCCATCCCAAGCATATTATTAATAACATTCCTAAATCTCAGTTCCTTAGAATTAAGAGAATCTGTTCCTCACAGCAGGACCTTACCCATTGCCATCATGATCTTACCAACAGGTTTTTGGAGAAGGGGTACAGTCCAGACAATGTCAAATCAGCATCACAATGGGCTCACAATCAACCAAGGGATAGCCTTGTGACATACAGATATAAACATACCAGGAATAGTCAAGGATACTCTTCAGTTGGTTACCACGTTCGGAAGGAACACTAGCCATTTCATTGAGATTATTGACAAACACTGGAATATACTCAAAACTAACACACGGCTTGATGACTGGTTGGGCAACAGATGTCAGTTCTCATACCGAAAGGGGAAAACATTAGGTTCTCATTTTTCACACTATAAAAAGATTAGGTGCCAGGAGGTCATTCATCACCAAATGACTGTCAGGGGAGAAACTAGTTGGGTGTTACCCATGTGGGCATTGTTCCTTTTGCAAACATGTCTTTAAGACCAAAAACTTTACTAGCAAGAACACAGGCAAATTATTTGACATCAATTGTTTTGCAAACTGTGGAACTGATTGGGTCATTTATTTGGCCACATGTACTTGTCAAGCATTTTACATTGGACAAACATCAAGACAGTTTAGATGTCGCATGTCGGAACATTTAGGAGACATTAGGAATGCTAGAATGACCAATGCTTTGTATAGACACAGCTTGATTCACAATACAGCCAAATTTTCATTTACCATCATTGATAGAATATTGGGAAACAAATCTTTCAAAACAGGGTGGCATAACTTACTTAATACCAAAGAAAAGAAATGGATAGTCAAATTAGGTGGTCTCTTTCCACCAGGTTTAAATGATAAACTGTAATATATTGTGTATAAGTAGGAGTTATGCCTTGTATTTTTGAGTATAATATTGCCATTTATATTTTCTGCATTTCTAATTGTTTATTTTTTTAGGTTTATTTTTGCACATAAGATCTATTTGCACTATCTTTTAATTATGTTTTTCTCACAGGAAATTATGTCATTTATTGCTTTATTGGATACTATATTTAAATGCAGTTTTTGTACTGCTAATCATGTCTAACCACTGAGGAAAGCTATATGCTGAAACCAGTCTGGTTATAACAAACATTTACTGCTTCTAATTCCTGGTGCTGGCCCCTTTTTGTTTTTTGATAATAACTCTGGAGCACAAAAACTTTTAGCACAATGACTCAGGCAAGAGAAAGTAGCTGTCACCAAGCTTAGAGAGCCTACAACAAGGAAGATAAAAAGAGATCCTGTAAAAGTATTAGAAATATTTTGGAAATTCTACAAAAGTCTGTACAAAGCAGAAAAATATGGAAATCAAGAAAAGGTGCAAATGGAAATGTTTATGAAATAATTAAATATGCCAAGGCTAGTGGGAGAGGAAGCTCAACTACTAACAATTAGACAGGAGGAGATGAGATAAAAATGGTTATGCATAACCAATCTACAAAAAGTTCCCAGGAATAGATGGTACTTCTGTGGACGTTTGAAATCTAGGAAGGAAAAAAAACTGATAAAAATCTGGAAGGTTTTGTTTAACAGTATTTTAACAATAGAATTACCAACATTCTGGAAGAAAGTGGTAGTAGCTATACTAGCTAAAAGAGGGTAGAGATCCATCAGATCTAGCTTCATATAGGCCCATTTCAATACTAAATCATGATTATAAAGTGGTTATGCCGATAATGGCTAAAAGAATGGCAAAAGTGATGCCAAAATTGATCGATATGGATAAATGTAGTTTTGTGGGGGGAAAACATTTAACAACATAAACAGAACAGTGATAATCCAGAGGGAAGCAGAATGTAAGAAAATACTGCTGTTGCTGGCGGGTCTTGATGCAGAGAAAGCATTTGACAGAGTAAGCTGAGATTTTATGAGCAGAGCAATGGAAGCATTTGCATTCTCTGATAAAATAAGGTTGCTTTGAGGATATATGAAGGATCGGAGGCTAAAATTAATGTGCTTGGGATTCCCTCGGATGATCTCTGCTTCAGCACAGGAACCAGGCATGGGTGTCCTCCCTCCTGTTTGTTATCTGCATTACGTTTAGAAGCACTGGCAAAGAAAACAAGGGACTCAGAAATTCAAGGATATAATTGGTATGGAAGTCAAGAAAAGCTGTCTCTATTTGCAGATGACCTTATTTTATACTTGTCAAAACTAGAAAGGGATACTACAGTGTTGTGGAACATATTGGGACAGCTTCAAACCTTTTTGGCATACAAAATTAATGAAGCTAAAACAAAATGGATATTGCTGAACCAATACAAACTGGTTCAGCAATATCCATATTTATGGGGACAAGATAAAATGAAGTATTTAAGGAGTATGGATTAAAAACAATACTGGTGTGACAGCTAAGGAGATGGGGAAGAGACTAAACAAAAGATAATACAAAAACTGAGAAAATGGAAGTTCTGTTATATGGATATTGACAGCAAGATGCAAGCAGTTAACATATTTTTAGTCCCTTTAGTTTTATTTACTGGTCAGGCATATTTTTATCAACCACAGAAGTTGTGGACAGCAATTAATAAAGTGCTACAGGACTTTATCTGGGAGGGGAAGATGGCAAGAGTTAAGTGGGATAAAATTATTCTGCCAAAAGAACAGGCGGATTAGGATTACCTGAGTTGAAGGGGTATTTCCCAGCAACAGAGTTAAGGCTCCTACACACAGGACAAGCAGAAAACTAATTTACAGTGGAAACAAATGGTGAAACAGGGGGGAGCTCAAGTAATGGAGATATTGAAATTTTGGATGCAGACCTTTCATGAGAACAACAATAATTATTTATTATTTATTTTATTTTACATTTGTTTACTCATATAGAATATTATACTCAAAGTAGCAGAAGGTTTTCTAAAGACTAAGCCAACACGGGAATGGAGAAAGGAGATTCTGCAGATAGGAATGACTGCAATTAGGGATACATATGATAGGCAAGAAGGGTGGGTATAATACTGGAGAAAAGTGGTAAAGGTATCGGGAGCAAATAACTACAGAGGGAAAAGGAACAGAATGGGAAAACACCAATAACTTACTTGGACTGCAGGATAGAGATTGCCTTCCATATCAAGGACTGATAAGAGTATAGTCAAAGAGAAAGAAATGGGGGGAGGTCCTAAATGAAAGACCAGCACTGGTAAAATTTTTAGTAGAATCTAGAACAGAAGTTGCCATTAAGAAAGGAATAATTAGATCATATAAAATACTGCATGATAACCGTAAGAATCAGAGGAGGTTAGGAAGTATTGGGAAGAGAGATTAGATAAACAATTCACAAAGAAATAATGGTGGGATACATATATAGCTCCCAAATATGCAACAAAATCTAGAAGATTTAGGATTTTTGCCTGCAAGTGTTTACATAGATATTTTTATACCCTATGAAGACTTCAAAGGATTCTTCCTCAGGAAGACAGCAAATGTTGGAGGTGTGATGGGGAAGAAAGAGGTAACTGGGAACATGGAATATATTTTCTGTCAGTATAATGAGCTGGCAGACTTTAAAGGTTTCCTTCAGATTGCTCTGTTGGAGATGCTGGCTGAGCAAATTGGAGTAATTAGGGAACTTATTATTTTGTGCTATGATACAGAATTAGAATTGCCTACACATTGTAAGGCCTTGCTGAGTCTAATTATGAAGGCTGACAAAAAGCAATTACTAGAAAATGGAAACCAAAGTCTAAACCAACTTTACTAGAAACAGCAAAGATAGTTACAGATAAAACAACTGGAACTGGGATCTTTAGAAAATGGTAGGAGCAAATTACATAAGAAAAAGTGGAAAATGTGGGAGCAATACATGCAGAGGACGAGAGAGGCTTAAAAGAAGGCAGGATTTGAATAAGCTATGTAAAGGCTAACAATGACTAGACATGTTAAAAGTGATATATAATGTTTGCAGCTACAGCTGTGTTGGCATAGTTTGCAATGTATAATGTTTGCAACTGAGATTGTGTCACTGTGGTTTATTTTCATTTACACTAATGCAACATGCCCAATGTCAAATATCATACATGATAATTTAATAAAGATATTTCTTGTTTAAAAAATTGTGAATTTCTGCCTTCTCTTAAACTTCACTTCTCCTGAACATTATTCTGCATGTATTGTTCCTACAGCTTCCATTTACTTCTATGTTACTTGCTCTTTCCCTTTTCTAAATGCCCCTCTTCCAGTTCTTTTACCTATATTATATTATTCAATACTTCAAATACAATGTACATTTTGATTTTTATTTTGTAGTAATTGCTTTTTTGGCAGCCAACAGCATTAAACGTAATAAGACTTTATTATATTTAGGCAATCTGGATCTTGTATCCCAACTCAAAAGAAAATTATCCTTACTTACAGCCATTTGCTCACCCAACTTATTACACTTCCAAAACTTATGTTCCCAGTTACCTATTTCTTCTCCATCACACCTCCAACATGTGCTGTCCACCTGAGGAAAAATTCTTTGATGTCTCCTTGGGGTATAAAAATATCTATGCAAAAGTTTCCAAGCAAAGATCTCCAAAACATTATTCTGCATGCATTGTTCCCACCATGTCCCGTATTATCTAAGTAATTTGCTCCTACTCTTTTCTAAGGATCTCACTTCCAGTTCTTTTACCTCCGATACAATATTCAGTATTTCAAAAAAATAAAGTCAGTTTAGACTTTGATTTCCATTTTTTAGTAACTGATGTTTTGGCAGGAAGAATTAAACTTAACAAGGCCTATCTATACCTAGTCAATTCAGATCCTGTAGCCCAGATCAAAAGTCATTTGCTTAGTTACATCCACTTGCTCAATCAATATTTCTGATAGAGTACTCTGTAGAAATGTTTTTAAGTCTTCCAACACATTACACTTCCAAAACATATGTTCCCAGTTACATCTTTCTTCCCTACCACATCTTCAACATTTGCCATCTACATGAGAAAAAATGCTTTAAATTCAACTTGGTGTTTATAAATATATATGCAAACACTTCCTAGCAAAAATCCAACATCTTTTAGACTTAGTTGCATATTTCAGAGCCACACACATTCTCCCATTGCTTCCTTGGGAACTGCTTTTCAAATCTGTTAGTAACACCCTGCACTTCATTTGTACTGTTAATTGTTGCTTATAGTTTTTCAGATCTCTGCTGAAACTGTTTTCCCCCACCTCACCCTATTTTCTGCTGTGTCTTCAGTTGGTATAACTGTTTTTTGCAGCTTGTGTGTTATCTAACTCAAAAATCACTTGCATAAAATTAGACCAGTTAGTAACAGCCTGAATTTCATTGCTGGAACCTGTGTTCTGAGAGACCGCTTTTCAATCTATCTGAAAATATACAGAGCTGAGTATATTTTTTTGGTTTTAGAGTTTGT
Source organism: Protopterus annectens (assembly GCF_019279795.1). NCBI lineage: Eukaryota > Metazoa > Chordata > Ceratodontiformes > Protopteridae > Protopterus > Protopterus annectens. Next base: position 628,289,018 of record NC_056734.1, read on the forward strand.
ACTGTTAATTGTTGTTTATAGTTTTTCAGATATCTGCTGAAACTGTCTTGTCCCACCCACCCACCCTATTTCTGGCTTGCAGTTTAAATTTGGTGGCTTTTGCAGTTGCCTGCCCCACTGTAGATTTGATCTGGGACACTCTCCCAGTCCCATCTCTTTACCACATTCTACCTAATAAACTCCTTCTGCACTTGCTTTTAGTCCTTTTTAATTTAATTGCATTTTTTAAACTGTGTTTGTTCTACTATTGCTACATATTCAAGTGTGCTAGCTTGCACTGCATGTGAATTGTTTTTACTGCTGTTTTAGCTACTTTTCTGTAAAAAAATACTGCTGTTTTAACTACTTTTCTGTAAATAAAAAAAAAAAAAAAAGAAAGAAAATATATACTGTAAGCCTGATTCCTACCTTTCCTGTAACTAGTGTTCCAGATGCAGATTTCCTGTGTCCAGAACTGTATGTAAACTTCTGAGCCCCCCCAAGCCTTTCTGTGTTGGAGGGAAGCCTTCTAGCTTATCAGTGGGAGTGGTAAGCACTAGGTAACCTGTCTACCACATAAGGAGTGGTTCTGGCCCAGACATTGTAGTTACTGGCCGTTTGGGCAATCTTTTCCATCTCTCTCAACTTTCTGATTTGAAAGCCGGCATTTGCACTTGTTTCTGTCCTGTAACTCTAGTGCAGATACAGACTCTTAGTTTTAGCACTTAAATTTGCTTATACTTTCTCAGCACTTGTTCAGAACTTGTAAGCACTAAATAAGCTACTAATTACTATAGCACTCAATCTTTTTCTTTACTTAGAGGAAAACCGTTTTTGTACTTACTTTTCTCACTTGCTTACAGAAAAACAGCTCTTGTACTCACTTATCTAGAGGAAAATAGTTTTTTATTCACGCATGACCAAGAGTCTGCTCCCAGTGTTCTCTCCTATCTGATGAATCTGGGCATCTTGAGGCAATGTAGAAATTGCCTCATGTACACAGACAACCCTCTCCTTCTACCACCCAACACTACAACCTGTGAGAGATGCACTTATCCAGCCAAACTGGAGGTAAAGCTCTCTCCAACCAAGACTGAACTTGACAGTCAACAGGAGAAGGTAAACATTTGCACCACACCACACTCTTCACATAGTCTCACTAAATCTACACCACCAAAATCCACACATAGTAACACAAAAACATTCGCTTAGGCTCTCAATAATAATCTAAGCAACAGATACCTCCAAAGCACAAATGCAAGCAACCTCCATCCCCCAACACAACCCAAATGACACACAGCCCACAGACTCGGTGTGCCACTCGACCACAACCAATAAGGCAAAACAACGTACCCAACACAATAGTCATAGGTGACACTATAGTCAGGTATACTGATGTCCCACTCACCAGGCTAAACAAGGAGAAGATTACTGTCAGCTGCCTGTCAGGTGCCAGGATCTGCCACATAACCCATGCACTCAGGTCACTCCACAACAAGTACAAATATGACTCTGGCATTGTCCATGTTGGTGTGAATGACCAGAGATGTACCTCCCTGGACTACATGGAGAGAGACATGGAAGAGCTCTCCGATCTTGTAGCCCAGGCAAGTATGACCCCAGCCCTGAGTAGCATTCTGCCATCGCCCAGAATGATACCGCAGTACAAGGACAAAATGATTGACTTCAACAATTGGCTAAGCTTCTGGTGTCATTCTAAGGGGATCCAGTATCTGTCTGCTTGGGATGACATGGTCGACAGACCACGATGCTTTGCCACAGATGGCCTGCACCTGTCGCCCCTGGGATTCTGGATACTGGCTAAGGCTCTTGCCACCCCTATAGTGCCTTCTTTAGGCAAGGTTCAAATGACAAATTCACCACCATAACAGGAACAGGCAAGCAAAAACTGAGGGTAATGCTACTCAATGCTAGAAGTCTAAATCTCAAAATGCAATCACTTGAGGCACTCCTTAAAATGGAGAACATTGATATCTGTGCAGTGACTGAGACCTGGTTTAAGGCTCCAGAGAGCACCCCTGTACTACCAGGCTATAACTCATACCACACTTTTCAGCCATGTAACCTGGACCGAAACACCAAAGCCTGAGGTGTGTCCATATTCATTAAATATCCACACCTCCAGGCTAGTTACTCAGCATAATGCATCCGAGGTTATCCAAGTGCAACTAACTCTGGGCTAAACTGCAATCCAAATTGTAGCTTTCTACAGATCCCCCACCATGCCCCAGGATTCCCACTCCTCTTTTCTTGATGTACTGGAAAATATTAGGGTTCAAACACCCTAATAATGGGTGACTTCAACTACCCCACCAATAACTAGGAAAACTACTCAAGTAACAACTCCTTAGCTCAACGCTTTCTGGAATTCATAAACTACAATGCCCTGGATCAACTTATCCACATCCCCACCAGGGGCAACAATATCCTAGACCTAGTCATTACCAACATGAGTGACTGGTGTTCCACACCTGAAGTCAACTCCTCGTTGGTCCGATCCGACCATAAGCTAATCACCCTTGATATCCACATCCCGCCCCCAACCCCCATTAAGGAAACCATGGTAAAAAAAAGTCCCCAAAGCCAACTTCATGCTTCTTAAGACAGAAGTGGTGAACTTCATGACACCCATGCAGATGGATACAGTTACAACTGCTGAATCCTACACAAATGCACCTCTATAAGCACTTACACGAGTGCATGGATCGTGCTATCTGATGCTATCCTCCAAAAAAAGGAAGCTAATCTGGTGGTCCCCTGCCATAAACAAACTGTACAACAGAAGGAAGAAACTGTTGCAAAAGAGAATAAAATCCCATGAGTGGAGGAGCTCCCTGGTCAGCCTCAGTAAGAAGCTGAGATCCCTTATAAGATCCTCCAAAGCTAGCTACAAAAACAAAATTGCCACTAATTCTAAGGACAACCACAAAATATTCTATAGCTCTGTCAGGAATCGATGGCAACACCCAGATCTGCTCTGAGTTACAGCACAACGGCACGAAAATTACAGAACCAATGGATATTGCCAACATCCTGGCAGATAGGTTCAGTGCTAATTTTACCCCCCTCACCCCCTAAAGGGCCCATATCTTACCCCCCCCTCACCCCCTAAAGGGCCCATATCCATATAGGAAGAATGCAGAGTCCCTGTAACCACAACTGTGCAGGTAAAAGATGCACTCTCTAAAACCAAAAACACAACATCCATGGGACCGGACAACATCCCAGGCTGCATTCTACACAAACTTCAGAACGAACTGGCTCCCCACTTAAGCACCATGTTCAATAATAGCCTCACATCAGGCTTTGTGCCCACTGAATGGCACACAGCAACAGTTATCCCATTCCACAAAGGGGGAGCCACCACTGATCCCGGGAACTATCGCCCTATTAGCCTGACGAGCCTGGTCTGCAAGGCCATGGAACGTATCATTATGGAACTCATAAACAAAGACATTGGTAACCTCCACACTCTGGATCCCACCCAGTTCAGGTTTGTGAAAGGCAGATCATGCCTCCTGAATCTGATAGACTTCTTTGAGGCAGTCACCAAAGCCGTAGATGAGGGTAAGGTGGTTCACACAGCCTATCTTGACCTCGTCAAGGCTTTCGACACCATCTCCCATTCTGGAATTATAGCTAAACTGACTAAACTAGGTATAAATCCTTATGTCACAAGATGGGTTGCCAACTGGCTCACTGACAGAACCCACACTGTAAAAGTCGCAGACTCCAAATTTGACCTCAAACCAGTAACAAGTGGAGTAGCACAGGGTTCAGTCCTGGGACCTCTCCCGTTTGGTATCTACTTCTCTGAAGTACAGGCTAACACAGAAGGCCTCTGGCTAATGAAGTTCGCAGATGACTGCAAACTAGGAGCTATAGTAAAGGACCTCGCTGAGATAGATGCCTGGTGTCAGTGCCATGGTCTCAAGCTCAATGCCAAAAAGTGCAGTGTCATCCCCTTTGGTAAAAACTCTGTACTCATGAACTACCACATAGGCAGCAATCTACTTAACACCTAATGTGTGATAAGAGACCTTAGGACCCAGGTGGACAGTAGTCTCTCCTTTGATAGTCACATTGCCACAGTAGTCAGGAAGTCCTTCTACATGGCACACCTGATCATAAAAGGGTTCTCATCCAGGAAAAAAAGAGGTCATTGTTCCCCTCTATTCGACACTCATTACACCCATTATAGAGTACAATGCCCCTTTTGGAATGCACCTCACAAGACATCTGCAGCAGCTGGAAAGGCCACAGACGTACCTCACAAAGAGGATTACTGGCCTCAAACAAATGCCCTACACTGACAGTCTCAAAAAACTCCAGTTTTACTCCGTAGCATATCGCCTACTCCGAGGTGATCTCTGCCTAACATATAAAGCTATGTCAAACTCAAAGCTGTTGGACATGCTACACCTAAAGAAATCCCAATCTCTCCGAGCTACACGCTCTAGGGACCTAAACCTTGTCACCACTATAAACAGGACATACTGGAGGGATAGAAAGTGGATGGGTGGGAAATGGGAAATATACCCATGGGATCATGTCTGTGTGCCTGCTCGACAGTGGCACAGGAAAATAACTTTCATGGGTGGCATAAGCCAGGGAACCTTGTTGGCTAGGCTTACATAGGCCTTTGGGCCGATAGCCTAGTACCTACCTATGAACCTAAATCTCTCTTCCCAGTCTTTTCTAATCTCCTCTGATTCATTACTATATTTATCATGCAATATTTTAAACACCTTACTAATTATCCCTTTACTAACAGCAGTTTCTGTTCTAGATTCAGATAAAAAATCTACCAGAGCAGGTCTTTCTCTTAGAATTTCCCTATCCCTTTCTCTTTGCCTATATACTGAAATCAATCCCTGATAGGAATGGCAGTCTCTAGACTGCAGTCCATATATCTTCTTGACCACTTCCCATTCTACTATCCTTCCATCTTTAGTTACTTGCTCCCAATATCTTGGTTCCTTTGCCAGTTTTCTCCAGCAAATTCCAGCCCCCTCTTGCCTACTTCTCTGTACCCCTAAATGCAGTCAACCCTATCAGGAAAACCTCCTTTCTCCATTCTCATGTTGGCTTAGTTCTTAGAATAGCTTCTGCTACTTTATGAATATAATATTGCATCACTCTTTTTAATTTCTACAAATCCTGGGGCATGGTGGGGGAACTGTAGCAAGCTACAATTGGATTGCAGTTTTGCCCAGAGTTAGCTGCACTTGGATAACCTCGGATGCATTATGCTGAGTAACTAGCCTGGAGGTGTGGATATCCTTCCTTCTACAACAGGGGAGCCATCCTCCCCCTGGGCCTGGCCCCATTGTAGTAATGTTTCCATATTTTGAGGATTCTACACTGTCATCTTTTCCAGTCCTGGCACCAATGTGCCTACCAAAATTGGGCACTTTTTTATCCAGGGTCTTGTGCACCTAGTTATCTTTTTAGTTTTTAACCTACTTCTGTCCATGACATATTCTATATAAATACAGTTTATATATCAGTGTTGCCTTGGTGAGATTTTGTGAAAATGGGGTCCACCTCAAGAAGGTACTCGCCAAGACTTAAGGATGAACTCAAATTCAGCACTATTACTCTCCTTTGCTTGCTGACTTTTCATCTCTCCATTCAGACTCCCTTCATCTCTCAATTCAGACCATATCCCGTATGGCTGCTGTTATTCTCCATAAGGATCTGCATCCAAAATCCCACTCCTTCATTTCTTGAACTTCGTCCCTGCTTCATCATCATCCCTTTCTACTTTGAATTACAGCTTTCTGCTTATGTTATGTTTATGAGCCTGAACTGTGTAGCTCTAAAATATCCCTTCCAATCAAGTAATCCTAAACCAACTTGTTCTGTTGGGAGGATTAACCTATCCCACTCAACCCTTGCTCTTTTCCCCTCCCAGATGAAATCCTTCAACTCTTTAATTACTGTCCACAACTTCTCCCTCTGGTTGATAAAAATATGCCTGACCTGTATTTAAAGCAAAGGGGCTAAAAAATTTTCACTGCTTGTATCTTGGTATCAATATCCAAAAACAAGAGCTTCCGGTTTCTCAATTTTTGTATTATCTTTTGTTTAATTTCTGTTCTACATACCCTTACCTGCCATAACAGAATTTTTTTCAATCTATACTCTTAGATACTTCATTTTACCATGTCCCCATAAATATGGGCATTGCTGAACCACTTACTGCATGGGAAAATAGTTTACAGCTAAAGCCTTTGTTTTACCTTCATTAATTTCATATCCCAAAGGCTTGAAACTGTCTCAAAATGTTCACACTGAGATGTAATTTTCTGGCTTTATCGGGTACAAAATAATATAGTCTAAAATTAAAGTCAACTTTTATTGATTACCATACCAACTATACCCTTGAATTTCTCAGACCGTTTTTTTTTTTTTTTTTTTTCCTTTGACAATGGCTCTAAATATAACACAAAGAAAGAAGACACCTCTGCATGGGTCCTCTTAAGAGGCAGCTTACCAGAAAGGAACCTTCCCACTTCAATTTTTACCTCCAACCCTTCATACAACCTCCCTTTAATCTTAATATTGTATCAGGGAATACACATGCTTCCATTGCCCTACTCAAAATCCTAGCATACTCTATTGAATGGTTTCACTGCATCAAGACTCACCAACAGCAGCGGTATTTTTTTTAAATCCTGTGTCTCCTTGGATCATCATTGTTCTATTAATCTTGTTATATGTTTGCCTCCCCTCCAGAAAAAACACACAGAACCACATCAATTTTGGCAACATCTTCCTATTTATTTATCTATTATGGGCATAAACACTTTATAACCATGATCTAAAATTGAAACAGATCTATATGAAACTGTGTCTGATGGGTCTTTACCATCTTTAGATAATATTTACTTTATTTTATTTGACATTTATTTACTGGGAAAATCCAACTGGAAGAGGCCCAGGGAGAAAAGTTCCACATTGATATAATATGGTTACAGATAAATAGAGTCATTACAAAGCAAGTATTACAGCTACAACAGCTTTCTCCCAGGATGTTGGTGTTTCCCCTCCTTTTAAAGTACCATTAATCAAAACCTTCAAGATCTTTATCACTTTCTTTGTTCCTAGCTTCCAAACTTCACAGGAATACCACTTATTCCTGTAGACTTTCCTACAGATTATACGTCATCATTTTTATCTCATCTCCTAACTTGTTCTTTCTCGTCTACTTCTAACTTTGGCATACTTAAGTTTTCCACAAGTATTTCCATTTGTGCACTTTTTTGACTTCCATATTTCTCTGCTTTATATAAATTTTCATTACATTTCCAAAATATTTCTAATATCTGTATTTTTTCTTGAATTCCCCACTTCTCTGCTTTATACAGACTTTGAAAAAAAAATTCAGAAATATTTCTAATACCTCTACAGCAGGGGTGTCCAACCTTTTGGCTTGCTGGGGCTGCATTGAGTTAACAGAAATGGTCTTGGGGCCGCATATAAAATATATCATATAGTTAACTCTTTCATTGCTCTGGAAGACCACAGTCGACCTCCTGGCTGTGCTGTAGGTGCATTTGAACAATGAATAAATGTAATAAATGCCTAATATTTGACTTAAAATTCTAATTCTCATTCTAATTCTCTAATCTAACAGTTAACTCTAACATCTTAGTTAATATATCTATATATCTACATATATATATATATATATATATATACACATATATATATATATACACATATATATATATATATATATATACATACACACACATACATCTATATATCTATGTTGTTGTTGTTGTGTCTTTTGGCTTATCCTGGTTAGGGGTCACCACAGCGGAACTCCGGTCAGCTAATGTTTGGCAGTGGATTTTTACATGCCGAGTTACCAGCCCTGACGCACAACCTTCAACGAAGGCATGCTCATTCATGCATACCTCCATACAGAAGACTCTCTAGCTGAGAATTGAATGGGACAACGTCTTGCTATGAGGCGACAATGCTACCACAGCACCACTACCGCAGGTCATCTATATATCTATATACATCTATATATCTTTATACATCTATCTATATATATATATATATATATATATATATATATATATATATATATATATATATATTTTTTACAAATAAACATTCACTACAGCACTAGCATTTTTCACCGGGAAAACCATTCCAGCAGTCCAGCTACGTAAAATGTCAACATCAGCAGTCCTACAGTACTATAATCCACAAAAATAACCCAACAAATTTGCAATAAAGTAAAGAATTCACATTACTGACTTAATAAAACAATTCTGAATAAGCTACAAGATGGTCTCACCCAAACAAATAACTGGTGCCAGAAATATGGCCTCAAGCTAAATGCCAACAAATGCATCATCATCCCCTTTGAGGAGAGTGATGTCCCCACAAATTATCACATTAATAACAATGTTGTAAGCACGCAATAAGTTGTATGGTACTTTGGCACCCAGGTTGATAGAAACCTGACTTTTGACCACCACGTTGTCTCCATTGTAAGGAAAGCTTTTTTACAAGGCCCACTTCATTAGTAAGGGTATCTCATTCAGGGACAAGGAGGTCATAACATCCCTGTATTCTTCCTTTACAAGAGCCATTATTGAGTACAATGCTCCTTTTGGCATGTGCCTCAGCAAAACACCCTGCCAAAAGAAAGACTACAACCATTTCTGACAAAAAAGGTCAAAGGACTAAGTTCACTTAGTTATCCAAACAGTATAAAAAGCTTCTTGCTTTCCTCCGTCTCTCACTGGCCCCTATAAAGTCCATCATTGGCTTGCTTTCCAGGCTAAGAAAGATCCTGCCTTAAGAGACTTCCTCTACCTCAGAAATACTGGTTATACTTAAAACGCTCACTACAAAGACCACAGCCTTCACTGCAACATAAACAAGCCACTTTTTATGTACAGGTTCTAGACACAAAAACCTTGAACTTCTGTAAAAAGGTCCTCTCATTATCAAACAATGTAGTTCAGCAACACAATGGCTGGATGGATAACCATAAATGTAGTCCTTGGGTAAGTAGCATAGTCTTCATCAAACCAGATGGAAAATCCACATACTAACCTTTCCCAGCTGGATGGCTAAGATCTAATATTGGTTACTCAAGTCTAGTTGCCCAAGAAGAGGGGCATGTTTAACTAAGAATTCCATTTGCAAAATTATATTCAGCCTTCTTTCAGCTTTTTCCCGGTTAGGGGTCACCACAGCAGATCACCGTCCGCTCATGATTGGCAGCTGAGTTTTACGGTGTCGAGTTGCCAGCCCGGCGCCCAACCTTCCACAGAAGGCACACACATGCACACACACACACACACACACACACACACACACACACACACACACACACACACACACACACACACACACACACACACACACACCTAGGGCCAATTTAGTGTGTCCAATCCACCTATAGCATGTCTTTGGGATGTGGGAGGAAACCCACCTGACCACAGGGAGGACATGCACACTCCGCACAGAAGGCACCCCAGCAGAGGATCGAACCGGAGAACCTCTTGCTGTGAGACGGCAATGCTAACTGCTGGACCACCGTGGCCGCCCGCAAAATTATATTCAGTATACATATTAAATCTCTCTCTCTTACACACACACACACACACACACACACACACAAAAAAGCCCCTACTTGTAAAATAGGCAACCTCAGTAATCACATGACACCCACTCACTGAATGAAATTGTCTGGAAGTCAAAATATCTGAAAAAAAAATCATGGTAGGGATGGATTCATCCGTGTAATTTCCCACCACCAAAAGGACCATCAATAAATCAACAAACAACTGCTCGGCAAAAAGTAAATCAGTAAGAAAACCATAAACTATAATGCTACATACTGGTGTAAACATATAACTTGTCAATCCCTAGGTTAATCCATAACAAAAGATTGTTTCAGAGCTTCAGCTATGTACAAATAGCTTTCTCCTAAACACTTTACTCATTGATATTTGCCTTGCTGTAATTATAACTGTAAAAAAAATGTTTTTAAGTTTATTCTGCACCTCAGTGAGTCTCACTGTTACGAGATGTAATCTTTGCTATATTGTATGAGTACTACTTCCATAATTTGCTGTCTCTTTCTCTCATGTATTGTATTATATTGTTTTGTGCTATTTTTGGAGCTTTTCTCTCTGGGCCCCTGCTGAAAATGGACCTGTGTCCAGTCGGACTTTCCCGGTAAACAAATGTAAAATAAAAAAAAATAAATAAAAATAAACTTCCCTCCAATCTAAAGCCATTTGACATTCAGACATTTTAATTTGTGCAGAAGTTACTCACAGACTGACAGTTTACTGAGCTGTAATGCTGACCTTCGCTTTTGAAAAAAACAAATTCCCAGACTTTGTCAATAGCTCAAAGTGTAGAGAGGATTATTTATTTATTATATATTTATTTATTTTTGGAAAACATCTTTAAAACTGTTAAATTGATTACACACCCAGAAACACAGAAAAGTTATTGCGATTATGTAAACCACAGACTGCTGCAAGAAATCAAAGTCACATTAGCACTCTATGCTTATGTCTGAACAGATGAATCATACCTGTCAATTCCAAAAGAAGTAAAGTAGCTTAATAAGAAGGTTATTTGCAAGGTTACATGGCAGTTGATATTGGAAATAAGCAGAGATATTAAAAAGGCTCTGTTTTTCATAATTATGCCGAAAAGTCTTCCAAGGTAAATATAACTTCTGATTTAGTATGGAACCATACCTCTCAGCCTTAGAGCAAGAAATCTGGACAAAGCGAAAAATAAAAGTGGGACACAGGCCCAAAAATAGTTATGCATCACAGACACCACTGAAACAACTGTAGCTACAAACATTATACATCACTTATAATCTTTCTATCCCATTATTGTCAGTTAAACATTATATGGCTCATTCAGTCCTGCCTTCTTTTGCATCAAAGAAAACCATGCTTTGAAATGACAGACGCATTAAAAATAATAAATAAAACACATTGCATCAACATCCTGCAACTTCCTACCTGCAAGCAACCACATAGCTTTCACTGAAACTAGGGCAGCTCTCCCTAATTAAGTCTAATGGTATACAATCTACCAGTATCTGGACTACCTGAAATAAATTAAATTATGGCCTGTAAATTGAAAGTACACTTTGTTTAATTAAACTATATTTCTAAGCCCACTTACTAAATTTTTTTCAGTAACATCCCAATATCCATTTCCAGGTCATTTTACAAGACATTGGCAGTGGTAGACTTGGCATCCTTCAGAACCCCACAGGCCCACACTAATACATTGTCCATTAAATGTAAATATCCATCCACTGTAAATGGCAAGAAGCTATGCCTTAAAAAATCTACTTCTGGCATGCGTACCCAAGTATTAGGTTTTGAAACAAAGAAACATTCTCCACAGTCCATAAGTCTCTGTCTTTAATAATCATCTACTGTTGCAGCACTCCCAACACATAAGCACACACATACACACTAAAATCCTCAACATTTAAAAAATGACATTGTGATTGTGCCTACTTGATTTGCCAGTATTGATGATCTGCCAAAGCTATGCTTACTGCTATCCAATCTACCACTGCTTAGAACCCACCAATGAAAAAACAGTACTAGGTGCTTTTTTGTTTGTCTGAAAAAACAATACAACTTTATATGCTACAGTCCCACATAGTCAGTCCACTACTGACCCATTAACCATAGGCTGCTGTTTCATTCTTACTCCCTGGAACTGCATTACCTTGGATGACTACTTTTATTTCCTAAGCAAAAGACACAAATTGGAAGATGAGGCAAAAATCCAGACATTCTTAGAAAATCCATACAGTTGAGAGGTATGAGTTCATGTTCAATACAACACTCTCCCTGTCAGGAAAGCCGCAATTTAATGAAAGTGTACTCAATGTATGATATATTTGTGAGCTAACTTGTTTGTGTTCAGTAGGTAGACTGATCATTGTTAGCCTCTTTGTGCATGCGTCTCTCTCTCTGTCATGCACACATATACACACAGACACACACTCCTCTTCTACTTTCACGCACACAATTCTGCTTTCATGCATGCACTCACTCACTCCTTACTTACCTATTAACACAGGTAATTGCTGTCCCTTTCAAAGGCAACAGCGGTAAATCCACACAGGAGTCCCTCTTCAGCGAGAACACACACACACACACACACACACACACACACACACTGATTGTTCGGAGCAAAATAATGGCATAAACACACTGACCCTTTTTTGGCTCAAATCAAAACTAGAAGGGTGCTTTGGTGCATGCGCACACCGACATTAGCGTTACAGGTCACGGGAGCGAAAAACACAAAACAAAAAAAGTGTTTTGGGGCATGCATACATCGATGTTGCAGTTAGAGGTTGAGGGCCGCATGGAAGAGCTCTGAGGGCCGCAGGTTGGACACGTCTACTCTACAGGATCTCTGCTTATTTTTCTTGTTACAGGCTCCCTAAGGTTGGCAAACAACCCTTTCTACTTTCTGTTCCCAAATCATTGTGCAAAATGTTTTTGTGCTTTGGAGCTATCAAAAACAATTGCTTAACAGCAGTCTCTCTAAACTTGTGCACATTATCCAGATATGCCCTTATTTTCTCTTTATCACTCTGCGGTTGTGCCTCTTTCTTCTTCTTTTGTGGGATTCCCCTTACTCTGCAATACTTTAACCTTTGTCACACCTTTTTTTTTACTTCTTAACCACATCTCTTTTCTTTTACTTCTACCATACATTTGAAGAAATTTCTGTCTTCCCAAATAACTCAAATAATTTTCACTACACATTTCTTAAATTCCTTTCCTTTTAACAGATAGGTGGGGAAGTGCCAGAACCTCTATTTTTACTATTTGCCATTCATCTTAGTTGTTATTGGTGCATGATCTGAAATAATTACTGGATGTACATCAAAGCTTTCAATTAAATGCATATGTCCAGGGTTCATGCACCTAGGCATTGAGACATTTCTCTGCGGTAGACTTGGCTGGGGACACACAGCTGAAGTGACATTCAACTGCAGAGAAATACGGCTGTTGTAAATTCCCTGTGGGCAAAGAAAAGAATGCAGTCCTATGCCCATCACTTCAATAACCAAATAGATGGGAGGAAAAGAATGTCAATGGCCCTCAAGGCAACAAGAGACAAGAAGCAGCCTCAGACTGGCCAGTGGGCATGTCAGTGACAGTAGAAAATGCAGTGGACAATGGGCAGTGACGTTTTAACTGGTGTGTGTGTGTAACACTGCCTCCTTCATAGTACTTAGGTAACATTAACTGAAATGCACTTTGGAGCATAAATGTGACTGCAATAGCATGCAGGATTACCTCCATGCTGTAGCACACTTCTACATGTTGTACTTACATAAGCAGGTACTGTACAGCGAGCACAACACTCATTACTTCTTCTGCCCCCATGCATTTGGTTACTAAAGCTGCGAGTATGGCATGGTGTAATTCTCTTTGTCCACAGGGAATTCAAAACAGCCATATTTTTCTGCAGTTGAACATCTCTTCAGCCATGTGTCCTCAATCAAATGTACCACAGGGAAATGTCTCACTGCCTAGGCATCTGAACCCATATGTTTCTGTGAAATATAACTTCTGTCTAGTCCAGTTACTAAACCTAGGGCAATAACATGTAAATTCTCACAGAATTCCTACTATTGAATTCACATCTTCCTTACCAAATATTTTCAAAATATTTCTTCAGAAATCTACCCTCTTTTGTTATATTTTCTTTTCTAGATCTTGACATACATTTTCACTGCTGTAAATCAAATTCCAGTGCCCACCTAAAAGAGATACTCCCTGCTGAAAGCTAATTACTTCTCTCAAAACTTTCTTAAGCTCCATAATAGTAGTTTTAGATGGACTATAAATACATGCCAACATAATCCTCCTCCCTTGACAGTACCCCCTTTCTACCACAAATCTACATCATCTTTCTCCTCTTCTATCACTACTGGAGCTCCTCTAGCAATTAATAGAAGTTTTCCCCTTTTCCTTTGTCCCTGATATACAGCTGAATATTCATCATGAAATCTGGTATCAAAAGCTCACTTCTTTCCAAATCTGTCTCCTGTTGCACTGTTATTTACACTCTGCATTTCTTATTATTATTCAATACTCTAACCTTTTTGTCTATACAAGTGAGGACATTCATGTTCCAAAATAATACATTATATCCACCTATTACATATATGTCATCTTTTTCAAATGTCTGTTTCTACCTTTTGTGTTACATGCACCCACTGTTTGTCAAATTGGTCCTTTATACACCTGTTTCTTGTCATCTCCATTTGAACCTATGTCACATTTTACAAGACTTTTTGTTTTAATGAAATCTCGCAAACAAAATAAAAAAAACACACACACACACCCAGAACATCCCCATAACCTATTAACTTAAAACAAACAAAACTATGTACATCTTCAAATAATGAAGTTTAATTCCCCTGACAGGAACAAATCTCCTAAATCGACAGCTATATCAACAGGCATAAAACGTAAAATTAAGGCTGTCCATACTAAATCACGTTACATGCTGTGCTCCTACTTTAACTGCCATCTCTTCTTGTCTTATCTCCTCTCCAGATGAGAAAAATAGCCTGCATGCTTGCATAAAGCATTAACTGGTAGCCTTAAGAAAAAGCAAACTGGTTATCTTCCATAAAACTAAATGACACACTGTTCTGGTAAATGCAGTGAGGCATTTAGATATCAGAAAAACTACCATCTCTTATTCACTTCCAATAATTTCAAACTATTTTCACTAAGCTGCTTGCCACTTTAAGTTTTAATTTTATGTTGCTCTCAACAAACAATGTCTTTAGAGTTCAAGGTTTATTGTCTTGACCTGTTGACAGTTTGTTTTCATGGAAACTTATGAACAGCTACCTCTAGCTGCAGACTTCTCAACTCACACTGAACATTTATTTACTAAAGGAAAACTTTTCATTACATTCAAGGTGCTCTCTTATTTTTTATAGCACACCTGCTTACACAAGAAACTTACTATTTTAAGCCAAGAGCATTAATCCAAACATTCCCCTATGCAAAAGTAAGAGAAAACAGCTCTACATATATTATAATCAGTGCACATTTACACCCCATCCTAAATTACAACAGCAAGAATACAGCATATTAATATTATTTTGTCCAGCCTCTCTTTTTTTTTTTTTCACTGTCACTGAAAACTGTTCCACATGTCACGGTTTTGCAGAAATATACGCTTAAAATATTATTCCAGCCAGGCTTTTAATTACTGTATTTCAATATCAAAATTAAATCAATACAGTGTTTATGGTATGGTATAGTATACGGTGCAGTATTTATCAGGTCTGTTAATAGTAACTTTCAAGCAACTAGAAACTACACTTATCTTGCATCTACCAATCCCCATGGGTGCCGGTTAATGGAGAGTTTACTGTAATTTAATTAAAAGAAATCTTCTCTAACATGACATCTTTTACTTATGTTCCCCTCTTTCTTCCATTTCATGGCTAGCACCCACCCAGTCTGCATATACTCATCTCTTCCTTCTCTGTTTCTCTTCCTATATTCAAGGAGAGGAAGCTGGATTAATTCTGTTTTACTCTGCAAGTGCTCAGAGTCTATATCCCCTAGTATCAGTCTCCTCCTAGGTGTATTCATGTAAATCCAGGGGGTAGTGGCTAAATCCTGCTTAATGGTATAGAAGAGAACTCCCCCTTCAGAAAGAGAATGACCTTACAATTTTCAGGCCTCCCAGAATGCTACTCCTCTTCTTAGAACTGACAGGAAAAAGCTAAGGAGTGGCTACCAGACATGCAGCTCAGAGGGGTGTTACGACTGGAAGAGCTTCCCCGTATGGCAGAGCTAGAAAGATGCAAGTGTCACTACCCATATCTTTCCTGCTAATGCCCTTCCCGTTACCTTACTATAGATAGCCTGCCCAGCAATCAGGGAGAACCTTCTACTTTTGTAAGTTCACTCTTTGACCATTACATTAAATCACCTATCAGAGCTACATGCACCCTTTTTGCTGATCTCAAAGAATCAGCTTCTTGTTGTAAAGACTAAAGTACTTTCCACTCTCAGCCACTTAGTAAATACTGAGATACATTAATAGAGTTATTTCCAAAGGGGCTTCTTTTTGTCTCCTTCAACTGATCTCGCTTACCAAAGAAACCACAATATACTAGTCTCGCTAGTTTTCTGTTCCTCCCATAATCTCCCTACTGTTTCAATATGCATCCAGGCAGGAAAAAAATGCTTCATTCCAGTCTGTGCAAATGAGAAAGTACAGTTTTGTAAAATCTTTCCATAACAGTAGATGACCTTCTCTTCACTGTTGCAGTATTCTTAACATGAGAGATCCCCTACCAAGGGCACCCTTACGTCTGGCTAGTATACCAAAGCCTTTAGGTTGCTAGTGATATGCTATGCATCACACATATGCTCCCCACACAAGACGTAGGGCATAAACATGACATTTGGAAGTATCACCTCAGAACTGAGAGCCCCAGGAAGAATCCAGCCGTAGGATACCAGAGGGTAGCATACACATCCAGAGGGACAAAAGACCAGGGGGAGAAGGAAGGCAGCGAATACTGCAACAGTGAAGAGAAGGATATCTACTGTTATGGTAGGATTTTATTCAACTGTACTATGTCTTTCCATTTCATTGTTGTAGTATTCTTAACATAAGGCAGAATGCCAAAACTCAGGAAGGAGGAAGGGCCAACAGAGCCTTCTAGGAACCCATGAAGACTGGCCCTAGCAAAACCAGCTCTAGCCCTGGATAGGACATCCAGCTTGTAATGCTTGGTAAAGGTATGCACCAAAGACCAAGTAGCAGCTTCAAGGATGAATTAGTATACAAACACTTAAAAAAAAACACCAGAAGAAGCCACAACCCTAGTAGAGTGAGCCTTAACTGCAAAAGAAAGGCTATTACAGTAATGACAATAAAGAGAGACAGCTTTAGAAATCCAAGAGGAAATCTGCTTGGAAACCTCCAAACCTAATGATCTACAATGAAAAGAAGCAAAAAGGTGATCAGATTCTATAAAATCTTTAGTTTTGTCAAAATAAAATCTGAGTTGTCTATGCCCATCCAAACCGTGTAAAACCTTCTCATTAGCAAATTGCAAAGAAGGTAAAAAAGCAGGCAACTTAATAGACTGATTAAGAGACAAATCATTAGCCATTTTAGGCATAAAAGAAGGACTGGTATGTAGTGACACTATGTCCTTTTGAAAAACTAAAAAAGGAGGAACAGCCATAAGGGCTTGGAGCTCAGACACCTGTCTGGTACAAGTAAGGGCCAAGAAAAGAACAGTCTTCCAAGAACAATGTTGTAAGGAAGCTGAAGCTGCAGGCTCAAAAGCAGCCTGAGTCGATTTTATCCAAAACAAAATTAAGATCCCAGGAAGGAGGAACAGGTTTCCTGGGAGGTTTAATATGAAGGACACCTTTAAGCAACTGTTTGGCCTTGAACCTACAGGCCAAAGGAAAAGTGAAAGGCAGACAAGCAGAAATAGCTGAGAGGTGGGCTTTAATAGAAGAATATGCCAACCAGCATAGAGCAATTCATACAAATAAAAAGAACCAAAGAAACCTGTAAATGGGTCACCCCCCCCCAGGCCCTAGCTTGTAAATGTTTCATCTTCCAAGCCCCTGCTTACACTTATCAAGGGTATCAGAACTTGTCAGAAATTTGGAATGTATGGCTAGGCTTAAAATGGCAACTGTGGTCGTTAGCCGAATAAACATCTATGAACATCCACAGTTAAATGGGTACATGTTACGAGAAAGATACCAAACAGAAAACCTCTTCCATTTGGACAAGTAAGATTTCCTAGCAATGGGTTTCCTGTCCTCCTCCAGAACCTGAAGCATGTCCTCACAAAAAGGTGCCTATAGAGAATCAAAATCATATTACCCACAGTGTCAGTTGAGGCATGGACAGGTGGGGATGGATCCAAGATCCCTTGTCTTGTGTGAGAAGATCCACCCTTTGAAATAACTTGTGATGACTACCCTTGCCCAAGTGCAGAAGATGAGGGAACCAATGCTGTCTGGACCAAAAGGGAGTCACAAGCAAAATTTTGGGTGATCAGACCAACAATCAAAGATGGTGTTTGGATGGGTGGCAAAAAAGTTCCGAGGATGACAAGTCCGGACATCACCTTTATGCCCTGTGCCTTGGGTGAAGAGCATACGTGTGATGTATGGTGTATTAATAACCTAAAAGGCTTTGCTATATGAGCCGGACGTCGGGCCACCCTTAGCAGGGGATCCCTCATGTTAAGAATACTGTAAAGTACAGTTGTGTACACTTAACATAAATGTAGATGTTCCAGTGCATTCACTGTTGCAGTCATCACCTGTGGGGTTATCCCTGCTGTGGTAGCCCTTGGCCGGTTCGAATATTAGAGTCAATGTTTTTATGCGTCGGCCACTGTCGCTTGTTGACGGACGTCAGGTCATCAGTGCTATAAAGCAAGGCAGCAGACGCTATTACATCAGGTTTTCTTGCCCTAACCAGTCAGAAGCCCAAGGAAATATTTTAAAGTGGTCCTGGTGGCTAAAAGCCACAGTAAACAGCTTATGTCTCCCTAAGGAAAGAGGATATAACGGGGAAGGAGGGAAGAAAACCAGGACTGCAACAGTGAATACACTCTTACATCTACATTTATGTTAAGTGCACACAACTGTACTACATTCTTTGTGTTTCACTGTTGCAGCCATCACCTGTGGGAGGATTTCCAAAGCTGAGGAGGGGGTGGTAGGATTATTAAGAGACCTAGGCATGTGTCAGTATGCCCTGAAGAACTACAGAGGCAAACCTTGCCCTATCCTTAGAGTAAAGAGGTAGGTGGTAATGCTATGTGAAGGTATGGACAGAAGTCCAGGTGGCAGCTGCCAAGATGTAAAATAAGTCCACCATCAGAAAATCGCAGTAGTCTTTATTGCAACAAGAAAAGTTTTCAGTCAAACAATAAATATCATACTACATCTTCTCATTCATTTAAAGGGAGCAGGATAGGTACAACGTGACCACAGCCATCCAATCACAAAATACCCTTAATTAAACATCTATTAAAATAATAAAAAGTTACTTATACATACTTCCAAAGTTTATAAAACTTCATAAATTATGTTGTTGCATCCTAACAAGAACAGGCTTTATGCTGATCTTACTGCTTATACCCGGCTCATTATCTGCATAAAGTCTAATTATCCCACTCATATTCTTTATTTTAAAGATAATTATTCAAATCCCCACTCCTCACGTCTTTATATACATTTTCTATTACTCTAAAGGTAAAAGTATAGTCTATTAAATTGTCCAAAATGTGTTTACATAGTGCATTTTTATAATTTTTCCTTCTAATATCAGATTTGTGTTCTATTATGTGGTCTTTCAGCCTCCTTGTCATTTTCCCTACATAGAATGATCGACATTTTCTACAAGTGGCTAAATAGACCACATTAATACTATTACAAGTTGCTACACAGGAAAAGTTAAATACCAGACCAGAAGTTGGATGTACAAACTCATCAGTATTCAGTTTCTCTATAACAACACAACAGCTGCATGCCATACAAGCATAAGTCCCATACTTCTGCCCTATTTTATTTTTCACTAGGCTTTTAAAATCTTTATAACATAGTTTTCTCTTTAAACTCTTAAGTTCTTGTATGAAAAAATGGTTTAGTGTCTATTGTATTATGTAGTTCAGGTAAAGCCAGAATAATTACCCAATTTTTCTCTATTATTTTCTGTAAATCTTTTGTTCTTAAATTATATGTAGTAACTTATCTGATCTTATTATTTTTTTGGACTCTTACTACTGTTTGCTTTCCTTGACTAAAAATTGGTCTTGTATCTTCACTTCTGGCCACCCTTACTTTTTCTGCCATTTCCATATCATCTTTATGATTATACCCACTATTAACAAACTCTTCTATAATGTTATTCATTTGATGTTCAAATGTAATCTCATCAATATTAATCTTACTCACTCTATATAACTGGGCCTTTACAACTCCTCTAAAGACATGGGGTGCATACTTTGCCAATGCACATCTATTAGCCTGTACTTCTTTCCTATGCACACTTGTATGAATAATATTTTCCTTTTTCTGCAATTGCACATCTAAAGATACTATATTATCAGGAGAACAATTCATTTTAAACTTAAGGAAATTTGTAGTATTATTTAAATAGGTCACAAATTGCAACAATTCTTCTATACTCCCATTCCACATAAAAAAACAATCAACAAATCTTGAATAAAATTCAATCTTATTTAAAACATTCACATCAGTACTTATAAACTTTTTCTCCCACTGGTGAAGCACATGATTAGCATAGGTATTGGCCACGGGAGCGCCCATGGCCACACCTGTCTGCTGTAAAAACAATTCTTCCTCAAAATAAAAAACATTTTTTTGTCAACACTATTTTCAACTTTGAACAAATTTTTTCCACATCCGTTATAACCATACTTGTCTCAGCATTCAAAAATTCACGTATGGCTGAAATGCCATACTCATTCGGTATAACAGTAAACAATGAAGTTATGTCCAGTGTTACAAAAATATAGTGCAAATCTCTCATTTCTCTATTCTCATACCATATTTTTAATTTTAATAAAAAGTCAGTAGTATCCTTAATCACTCCACAACATAGTTGTAAATATTGTGAAAGACTCCTTTGTAAACATACTGACAAAGGTTCTGTGATCCAGCCTCCGCCTGAGACTATGGGTCTCATTGGGGGCTTTATCAATGGACTTATGTACTTTTGGCATCCCGTAAATCCTGGGTATATGTGGACATGGTACAGATAAAAAATTAAACAGTTCTAAATAAATCTCACCACTTAGTTGCATATCATAAATCATATTTATATCATAAAATATTCCTAACCTCATTAGGAGTCACTTTTTAAAAAATATTTGCATAATTCAAAAAGGCATACATTGAATCCACATACTCTTCTCGTTTCATTAGAACCACCGCTCCCCCTTTATCAGCCTGCTTTATAATGATGAAGAAAATGTAGCTGTATTGCTGAAGGCTCTGCGCATAAATGTAAAAATCTAGTAGGAAAAAATCTTCTGTTCCACCACAGCTGTAAAAATGTTAAAAATAAACTTTAATCTTCAGTAAAAACAGGAGCACAGTAAAATTCCCTGATAAGTGCTTTCGGCTTACTAGCCTTCATCAGATCATATGTCTTAGCTGTGCTCACCCTGAATTTAAAGACAGAATAAACCCACCAATGTTCCAGATACATAGTCATAACCAATGAAAACTCATTAGTTTGCATAGAGCATATCTCCTGAGTCTTGCTGTGAGCCAATCATTATTGTATCTCACGGTATCAAATGTCTGGTATCCTAGTGGCAGAACTATCCAATAGCAACAAAGTTAATGATTTGCATACAGCAAAAATACTACTTCTTGTTATAGCTAATCATATTTATGCCTTCAAATATCCAATCTACAATTTTCTTGTCCAGTAGCTATCCAATAGCATCAAAGGGACTGAATTCCTTTGGTTGCCAGAACATATAGTTATTCAGTTCATTCAACAATATGCAGTACTTCACAAAAGCAAGCAGCACATATGATACAGTTTTATAAGTGCAATAGCATTGGTGCTCCTGCATATAAATTCCTATTATGTGCGTATTACACAGTATAGTGAATTAATACATGTATCCATGTGGTTTTCAGAGTAACATACTCTATGCCTCCTGAAGTATTCTTAGCCATTTACTCCTTGTTCTATAGAAAATACTGCCTGGTCACAGATTCGGCATAAAATAATGCACCACAGAGTGTTATCACTGCTACAGCATTTCTAGTTTTTATCACTCTCTGCCTTGAAAAATTAAAATGCAAATGATGTAACTATATTTGCAGAACAACTTGACGAAGCATAAAAATAATTTGTAACTCTTGTATCCCATTGCCATAATAATAAGGTTGCACCACAAAGGGTAATGTAGATGATCACTGCTACAGCTTTCCTTGTTTTTACCAGTCCCTGCCTCAGACAATTAAACTGCAAATGATGTAAATATATTTGCAGAACAACTTGGCAAAGTATAGAATAAATCGCAGCTCTTATACTCCATTGCCATAAATTATCCATTTATCTTACTTTCTAGAAGCTACACTCATTTTTCTTGCTTTCAGCATAGGTTTCAATGGGGCAACACTATTGAGACCTGGTGGACGTTTGGCTTTCAAGTTGGTTATCCAGCTGGATTCACATAGTTCAGTTCTGTTTTTAATATCCCCTTCTCGTAAACTCATGGGAATTACAGCTCTGAATTTAAAGCGGTGGGTGGGATTGCCGGCAACATGCGCTACAAGAGCATTTGTGAGATCCAATTTCTTAATATCCCCAAGGTGACGCAGGATCCGATTTTTAAAAAGCTGATCCATTTTGCCTATGTGAAAAGCAGTACAATGTGTACAGCAAGCAAGACAAATTAGATGTTGTGTATTGCAGCTTACATATGTATTGAAACTTTAGATACGGTTTGTGCTCGGATGTATAAACGTATTGTCACTATCCAAGTGATTACATGCTTTACATCTGTGGCACCTATAAGTACCCTTTCTATTTGACATTTCTTGTTCAGCAGTGCCATCTTTGTTACAAAATAGTCTTTTTAGATTTTTTTTTATTCTTGAAGGTAAAGCGAGGTGATTCACCAACAATATCTAAGTTTCTCATCAGCAGTGAGTATGGGCCAAAACCTTCTGATAATGCCACATACTCTCTTGTTATCCATACTGTAAGTTAAATTGCAGGTAAGCTGACTTCTTCGAATCCTTGGTTACGCATCATTCTTATGTAAATCTGGTCCTTGGTTGGAGAAATATGGTTGGCTTCTTCCATTCTGAATGTCATCTTCTTCATTCACCTTTACTAGGTTTTTTTGCACCATAACCCCTTGCTTCTAGGTTAGATTGCAAATTCAGAAATTCTGAATCAAACTCTTGGTCATTTTCGCAGAGCCTAGAGATCCTTGTTGCTTGGTTTTCAAAAATATTATTAAAGACATGGCCAGGATGCATGCTTGACCGATGTAAATGATTTCTCCAGGTTGATTTTCTATATATACTGGTACTCAGACTCGAGTCAGCATGAATGCTGATCTTCACAGCCAAGAAATCAATAGTCTCTCTTGAAGATTTAACTTTGAATTCCAAAAATCCCGTACTACGATTGAGATGTTCAGTGAATTCATCCAGTTGGCTTTCATTACCCTCCCATAGGATAAAGATGTCATCCACGAAACGGCCATAATACTTCAGATGACTATACCATGGGTTAGAATGACTCATTACCTTCTCTTTTTCCCATTGGGCTAATACCAAGTTCGAATAGCTGTTTGCACAGGGGGTGCCCATTGCTACCCCCCATGTCTGCAGAAAGAATTCTGAACCATAAACAAAAACATTAGTTTCCAATACAAGTTCCAACAATAGGCATATGAGATCAGCATTGAACCCTGCTTGATGCAGGAAGGAGCAAAATTGCCTCTATCCCATATTCATTAGGAATGACCGTAAAAAGGCTGGTAATGTCCATAGTGACTAGCAAGATATCATTACCCCCAGTTCTGCCTTGGATTTTGTTAAATAAATCCATCAGAAAAGATCCAGTGTCTTTTAATACTGCTTCAACTTTAGGCAAAACTTTTTTCAATTCATTTTCTATATATACAGACAAAGATTCAGTGATCCACCCTCTACCAGCAACAATAGGACGCAAAGGTGGGTTAGGGTAATCTTTGTGCAGTTTCGGGAGACCACTGGGTATGGTGGGATATTCAGTTTCGAAGAAGTCTGCAAGTTTTTCAGTAAGACGTCTTTCCATCAGAAGTTCATACAGATTATTACAAAACCAATTAATCGTCTCTACTTCCGTTCTGTTTAATTTTTGGTAGGTTTGCCCATCTTGTTGCATCTCATTCATTCTATTCCTATACCAGGTAGCATCCATCACTACCAAATTGCCCTCCTTTGTCCACTGGTTTGATAACAATATCAGTCCTCTTCCTTAAACTATTCAGAGCTTCCTTTTCTTTTGAGGTTAAATTGAAGTATCCTCCTGTTCCTTTTTTCTCTTCTCTGGATTTAGCTACTTCGTCTTCACATAGCCGAGAAAATAACTCAACTGTAGGATGATTGATCGGATTAAAGTCACTTGGCTTTTTATAACAAGCCTTTCTCCCATTGGTTTCAATTCCAAATATAGATTTTAAGGTCACATTCCTAGCAAACATACTGATGTCTGTTACAAATTCACTAAGTTCAGAGGCTAGTGCATGTATAAAACTGAGGCCTTTGTTTAGTAATGAAATTTCCTCTGAACTGAGTTCTGAGAAATATTTACTACCAGACTTAATTTTTCATAGGACACATCATTGATTTTTTTTCCTTTTCCTCTCAACTCATTCCTTTTGCATTCCTTTGGAGCTGATTCACAAAAACTGGCAAGGGCCAAATGTAAGGGCAATGCATCAATCTTTCCTTTGGTCTAGTCCCTGATGCAGTCTCAAATGTGGATTCAGAATGCACTTCTGTCATTACATATGATGCCGTTCTAGTACTTGTGTCTTTTGGCTTTTCCCGGTTAGGGGTCGCCACAGCTGAACTCCGGTCCGCTAATGATTGGCAGTTGATTTTTACGTACCGGCTTGCCAGGCCTGACGCACAACCTTCAACGAAGGTACGCCCATTCATGCATGTCTCCACGCAGAAGACACTAGCTGAGAATCGAACTGGACAGTGTCTTGCTGTGAGACGACAATGCTACCGCAGCACCACCACCATGGGTATGATGCCGTGTTAGTACTACCGCGGGTATAATGCCATGCTAGTACTAGCCTCCATTATATCTATCTCTGGAATTGCAAAATTCCTTTCCTCTTGTCCAGAATCAGATTTATTACTTTGGCCGGCAGACGGTAGTATTTCTTCATTGGTAGTGGAGATAGTAACTTCTCTTCTCCTTCTTATCCCATTATAAGGTCTTTTACCAAAATTTCTATTTCCTGTTCTTTCTTCTATGTCATTCCTGTGCCATTCAAAGATGTGCCCTTGTTTGAAATCTTGGGAGTCACGTGCTAATTTCCTAGTTTTTTGCTCTTTAAGTTTGGTGTCATAGACACTTAAGTTAAACTTTAACATTTCCAGTTTACGAATAGAGACCTCCCCTACAGGCATATTTGCTAGCTCTGCTTGTTTATTCTTGATGCTAAGTGCAACTTTCTCTTCTTCTGGTTTAAAATACTCAATTAACAGATTCATGTATTTTATGCTCATATCCAGATCCAATGGCAGGCTATTAATCTGAATCTTTGAATGGCCCAGGAATGACGTAGAAGAATGAACAGGAAATAGATATTTTGGTAAAAGACCTTATAATGAGATAAAGATTGATAAAAAGAAAGAATGCTGTAGCAGTGATAACACTCTTTGTGGTGCATTATTTTATGCTGAATCTGTGACCAGGCAGTATTTTCTATAGAACAAGGAGTAAATGGCTAAGAATGCTTCAGGAGGCATAGAGAATGTTACTCTGAAAACCACATGGATACATGTATTCATTCGCTATACTGTGTAATATGCACATAATAGGAATTTATATGCAAGAGCACTAATGCTATTGCACTTATAAAACTGTATCATGTCTACTTGCTTCTGTGAAGTACTGCATATTGTTGATTGAACTGAATAACAATATGTTCTGGCAACCAAAGGAATTCAGTCCCTTTGATGTTATTGGATAGCTACAGGACAAGAACATTGTAGATTGGATATTTGAAGGCATAAATATGATTGGCTATAACAAGATGCAGGATTTATGCTGTATGCAAACCATTAACTTTGTTGCTATTGGATAGTTCTGCCACTAGGATACCAGACATTTGATACCTTAAGATACAATAATGATTGGCTCACAGCAAGACACAGGAGATAAGCTGTATGCAAACTAATGAGTTTTCATTGGTTAGGACTATGTATCTGGAACATTGATTGGTTTATTCTGTCTTTAAATTCAGGGTGAGCACAGCTAAGACATATGAGCTGATGAAGACTAGTAAGCCGAAAGCGCTTATCAGGGAATTTTACTGTGCTCCTGTTTTTGTTGTTTTTACTGAAGATTAAAGTTTGTTTTTAACATTTTTATAGCTGTGGTGGAACCGAGGATTTCTTCCTACTGCTTTATAATTATGTTCACATTAATTTCAAGTTCCTTCATAGCTTCGTATTCATCATATGGTAAATTATATTTTTTCTGTTTTAATTTCAAGTCATACAAACACCTAATTTCTCTCTCACAAATATTATGGAAGGCAGAAATCAGAGTTACTGACAGGTACAAAAACACTTCTCTTTTTACATCCCACATTTCTAATTTCATCATTACTTTTAAATAACTTCAAATTAAGGTTTCTGACAAACTATACCCGCTTTGATTTCTGATTTTGTGTTTTTGTTTGTTTTGCTCAGCTTCCAAGTGTCACTAAACTACTGAGCTCCTCATGTTTAAAGGCATCTGTGAGGAGGGAGTCAGACCTGTAGTGCAGCACTAAAACAAAGGCGCAAGTCTGCACTTAACAGATGAACTTGCACGCTGCACGGCTGTTACGAGCCAATTAATTTGTTGGCTTCTGGCTTTTATTCATTTCCCTGTATCATTGTTTTGCTGGCAGAAATGAGTGAGAAGGCTTGTCGTGGTTGCAAATGTGGATCTGAGTGACACCACAACTGGCGGGACATGTAAATCGCCTTTTAAGTGAGGCCAACAGCCAGAGCATGCTGTTAGGCTCCCTCTGCTGGACTACGAAGGAAAAACGCATCTTTTGTTTGGCTAATGCTGGGAGGGTTTTGTTTGAATAAACTTTACATCCCTCAGTGAAGTGTATTTCTGCAGTCTCACCCAAATCCCCTGAAAAAATAACGTTGAAGAGTGGGTGTAGTACAAGTCACAGAGGCAGGTAGAGGTATGATGAACACATTAGTTGGATTAAATATCTATATGAAGTTATAAATTCAAAAATGCCATTAACACAAACTACTTTTCCGTTACTAAAACAACGGCTGTGCAATCACTGCGTGCACCTGCTAGCACGTTAGAACCCTTGCCCCGATAATGGAAAAGTACCAATTTTTCTGTCAAGCTGCCATTCATGGGGGTCCAGTAAATTTTTGCTTAACTGGCCTGCCAGGGTGTTGCTGATCCCTGGTAGGTACTGGGCTATTAGGTGTAATCCCAAGGAGGAGGCTGTTAGCCAGAGGTTAATGACTAGCCTGCACAGAGAGTAAGATTGGGTCCTCCCTGTTTGTTGATGTACCACATTACTGTAGTGTTGTCTGTTTTGATAAGGAGAACCCCTGGCCTGAGAAGAGGTTTGAAGGATGTTAAAGCCTTTTGTACTGCCATCACTTCCTTCTTGCTGATGTGTAAGGGAAGGTGCTGGGCATCCCAAAGATCTTGGGTGCACCTGCCTGCTAGTTGAGAGCCCCCAAGCAATATCTGAGGCACTGGTGGTGATGGTCCAGTTGGAAGGGCAGAGGATAAAGGGAAGACCCTTGTTCTTGGCACAGTCCCTTGCCCATCGACCCTTATACAGGGGATCAGAGGGAGAAAAGTCTTTAGCAGCTGAGAGTGCTGACACCAAAGGTTCTTTAGATACCACTGAAGTTTTCTAATGTGAAGCCTGGCCAGAGGAATTAGGATGATGGAAGATGCCATGTACCCCAAGGCTTGCAAGAACTTCCTCACAGTGAGGTGACTTCTAGAAGCCAGCTGAGTAAAGTAGAGAGGCAGGAAGGTCTGCTTTTCTGGGGATAGGAAGGCCATTTGGGATACTGTGTCCAGCAGTGCTCCCAATAGAATGATCTTCCGATCTTCCTAGAGGGTGTTTGCTTTGATTTCTTCTTGCTGATGGAGAACCCTAAGGAGGTTATGAGGGTTTTGACAAAGAGGATGTCCTGGAGCAGCTTTTCTTTACACCCTGCCTTTATGAGGCAGTCGTCCAAATAAGGTAAATCTGTATATTTCTCTGTATGCAAAATGCTATGGCCGGGGCTAAGCATTTGGTGAATACCCTGGGAGCAGTAGATAAGCCAAAGGGTAGCGCAGAGAACTGAAAGTGTTGTGAGCCTGCTCTGATGCACAGGAATTTCCTGCAGGATTCCCTGATGGGGATGTGGAGGTAGGCATCTTTTAGGTCTAGGGTCACTAACCAGACATTTTTTTGTCAGCATAGGCAGCAGCTGCTGCAAAGTTAGCATTTTGAATTTGGGGACCACCGGGGAGGTGTTCAGAATGGATAGATCCAGGATGGGGCGCCAAGAGCCCTCTTTTCTGGGAACAAGGAATAGTTTGGAATAAAAGCCTTTGCCTGTTTGATCTGAGGGGACAGGTTCTATTGCCCCTTGGGATATGAGAGTTTGGACTTGTTTCAGTGTCTCTGCTCAATGATTTGGAGGTAAGTCTAGGTACCCTCTTGGAAATGGGAGTTTGTTGAAAGAGAATTTGTATCCCTGAAAAAATGATCTTTAAGTCCCATTGGTCTTTTGAAACAGAAAGCCAATTTTCTTTGCAGAGGGAGAGCATTCTTCCTAGCTTTTGGTGAGTGAAAGGAGGACAGAGGGGTAAAGAGGGAGTCATTGAGAGTTTTTGCCCTAGAGGGATGGTTTAGAACTCCCTGGCCTTTGGTGCGGAAGTGGTCCACTGTTTGCTTCTCTGTTGTCTCTGGGATAGGGGCCTGGGTGGTCTGTTCCTGTGGGGCTTACTTTGCCCTTGTCTGCCTGGTGCAGGAAAGGACCAGTGCTTGGGAAGGAAAATTCCTGCTGAACCTAGGAGGTTGTACCTAAAATACATATTTTACTGTTTGCAAAGATTTTGCTTTGTCTTCCATCTTTTTAAGCACCTCTTCTGCTTTTACTCCAAACAGGTGGTCCTTATCCAAGGGTGCATCAATTAATTTAGACTTGACATGATCAGGGAGAGGTTGTTCCTTCAACCATGCATGTCTCCTAATGACAGACCCTGAAACTGCTGCCCTGCTAGGGCATCATATCCACAGTGCAATAAGTGTTTGGCCACTGGACAAACAGAGTGCAGTAAATCTGCTAACTCTTTCGAATTGGCACAGTCAGGAAAAGTTGAAATCTTTTACTTTAATAGTTACAAAGTGTGTTGTTGATATTTTAACATATGGAACTGACAGTTGAGTGCTCTGATAGCTAAAGTTGCAGAGGTGTATACTTTTTTTACTCCATCTGTCCAGAGCTCTGGAATACTTGTCAGAAGGAATAGGATTCTTAGCAGAACTAGCCTTAGCTTCTTTAAGTCCCTGTGTAATGACCTCCGGGTCTGCAGCAGGATTTCTGTACAGGTATTTGTGAGAATCCAGTACTCTAATACCTGGCAGGTTTACTGGGAGCATGTGGGAGGGTGTCAAGGACTAGACCAGATTCATGGAAATCATTCACCACCCTTCAAGATAGGGGGGATAGCCAAGGGTCTGTGCTGGGGCAGATCTAGAAAATCTCTTAAGTCTTTTTTTAGACTGAGGGAAGTCCTGGGATTCCAAGTGGAAATGTTCCCTGAGGGTGTGAAGGGTTACCCCAAAGGAAAGATCTTCTGGTGGAGAGGCAGAAGGAATGGATTCCTCTGCATCCGAATCCTCATAAGCAGTCAGAGGTTGTTGTTCCTCTTCAAAATCTGAATAATCAGATTCCTCAGAATCCTGTTCTGTCAGTATTTCAGGAGAAGGGTGTCTTTTCCTTTTAGAAATTGTGGCCTGCCTGCCCCTGATAAGGGAGATAAGATCCTCTGCCATTTTAAGCATTTGTGCTTGGGGTGGTGGGGCAGGAGTAAGATGGCGGCTAGAGGTAGATTTTCTTGGAGTGGTCTGGCTTCTTGGCCTAAGAGTATCCATTGGTCTGAGAGAAATGGGAGTCGGATGAGAAGACGTTTTTTGTCTAGATTCGGTAGTGTGAAAGGCCTCCTTGGAAGCTGGTGCCTGCGTTACGGCTCCAGACCCAACCGACGCAAAGACAACCAAAGGCTCGGAAGATGAGGAAGATTTCTGCGGCATACCACATTCTGAAAGGGTCTCGGTGGAGGCCTGTGTAAATATGGTATCGGGCATTGGGGCTGTGAATGTGGCTCACTGAATTCCGGAGAACTAACGACCTGATTAGCGGTAGAGTCATCGGAAGGCTTAGCCTTGTGTGATCTGTTTCTATCTTTATCTCTACGGTTTTTCAGAACGTCTATGGATTGTTGGCTGATGGATGCCATTTTGGAATGTGAAGACAGAAGACGAAAATACTTGTCTACAATAAGAACTCTACGACGAACAGTTCTTGCATTAAAGAGGGCACAGAACCGGCAACAGGGGGACATCATGGTCTGGGCCTAAACAAGTGACGCAGTATGAATGGTAGTCTCGGTGTCGGATCTGCTTTTCACAGGTGAGACAATTGTTAACTTTTTCAGACATCAGTTAGTGCAAGAAAAAAAGGATCCCCAACGGGGTACTTAGCTTTAGACGTTTTCAGCTGTAATTCAAACTCTGGTAGCGACCAACCGACACACTTGCGAATTGCTTCTGCTACGGGCTCCACGGCAAGACTTGATATAATGGAGTTGGCTGCCTTGCTTTATAGCACTGATGACATGACATCAGTCAACAAGTGACAGCGGCCGACACAGAAAAACACTGACTCTGGCATTCGGGCCGGCCGAGGGCTACCACAGCAAGGATAACCCCACAGGTGAGGACTGCAACAGCGAAAGACTATGAAAATCAGTGAAATGGAAGGACATCAGAAAACTAACTTCCATGTCCAATTTCTTCATATCTGTAAGAACTTGCACCTTGCAAGTGAGCTTCTTTTATGCAAATATCTGCCAGAGAGGCTTTAACATAGTTTGTGTCCCTTCCACAAAACTTACACTATCTATACAGTCAGGAGTTTTCATTCATCACTTTAAAAACTGTTGTCAGCTCCCCATAAACCAAAGCAGCCTTTGGTCTAACCAATTCCCCCAGTGAAGCAAATTCTCCAATAAAAACAGCAGAATTCTGAGGATCCATCATATGCCACCTCAATCAGAAAAAAATAAAAAACATGCTTGATGTTTTAGTTTCCAAGTCATATCAGCACAAGAAAATATTTTCCAAGGGGGTTGGTTCAAATTCATGAGCACTGGTTTCTATTTCAAATAACACATCATAATAAAGTTCTTGTCCAACAGCAATATGCACTCAAGTATGGATTTAGTTAAACAGTTTTGACCAAATATGCTACCTGCCAAAGCAGCAAACAGGAAAGTACAGTTGTGTAATTAAACTTACCACAACAGTAGGTGTTCGAATGATGACTGCTCCAGTAAACTTACCATATGGGTTACATCCTTCCAAGGAACAGCCGACCAACTTCCAAAGCTTCAGGCACCTTCCACACACCAGTCATGAGAAGGCAGAGCTAGGAGAAAAAAAATTATACATGTATACACATCCTCACAAAATAAAAAAAAAAAAACAAAAACACAAAGAGGGATGGAGGGAGGGAGTGGCTACTGCAGCAGTGATCATCAGGAGCCCCTGGAAAATGGTCCTAACAAAGCCTGATGTAAATCGAGAGAAGAAATCAAGCTCGTAATGCTATGCAAAAGTATGTACAGAGGACCAAATTGCTGCTTCTAAAATACTTCCAAGAATACTTCCAGAGTCCAACCTTTTCCAAAAAGCCTGAGATGAAGCCAAGGCCGTGGTACAGTGGGCCTTGATCCTACATGGAAACGTTTTGTTGTAAGAATAACTAATAGTAATAGCCTGAGACAACCATTTGGAAATGGTCTGTTTTGACATAGCTTGTCCCTTCCTATTATCTGCACAAGAAATGAACAACTGATCTGCAGACCTGAAAGACATTGTTCTGTCAAGATAGTACCAGAGTTGTCTGTGAACATCTAATGTATGGAGTATCCTTTCTCTCTCAGTTTTAGGTTCAGGAAAGAAAACAAGGATATGGATAGTTTGGCTTAAAGTAAACTTGGATACCAATTAGGCCCAAAAGAAGGATTAGTTCTTTATGATACACTGTCTGTGCAGAAAATGAAATATGGTTGACACACCATACTAACTTCCAATTCATTTACTCTTCTTGCAGAGGTCAGAGAAATCAGTAAAACAGTTTTCCATGCTAGGATCCTTAAGTCAGCAAGATGAGTTGGTCCAAATGGAGCAAGTGTTAGCTTCTCAAATACAAAATCAATATCCCAAGGAGAAGCAACAGGTTTTCCTTGGAGGTCTCTTATGCAAAACCCCTTTCAAAAAATTGACATGATAATCCATTGAAACAAGAGGATTCACGGGCAGACATACTGAAATGGGCAATAAATGCACCTTGACGGAAGAGTAAGAAAGGCCAAAGAACAGTAATTCACACAAATATTGTAAAACCAGAGAAACACTAGCCCCAAATGGGTGCTGGTTATACTGCTGGTAGCAACTAGAAAACATACCTCATTTGCTAAATATATGATTTTCTAATAGCAGGCTTTCTTTCCTCCACGAGTACCTGCTGCATGTTCTCAGTACACATGTATCTAAAGGGAATTAAAACCCTGTCATTCAGGCACTCGGATGAAGTTGACTAGGGTCAGGGTGCATCAAACACCCTAGTTCTTGCGACAGCAAATGTATTCTGTGAGGAAGGTTGTGGTAATTGCCCTTGGCTATTTCCAAAGGAAAGAACCACTGTTACCTGAGCCAGAATGGAGTCATCACAGCAATCATGGGGTAGTCCTTCTGAATCTTCAGAAGTACTCTGGATATCAGTGAAAAGGGTAGAAAAACATACAAGAACATTCCTGTCCAAGGAAAGGAAAAGACATCTGTCTTACAGGCCTTTTTACATGGAGTCCTGGAGCAGAATTTCACCAGCTGATTTTTCAGAGAAGAGGCAGAGATCTGCTTCAGAACTCCACACAGATACATAAAATCTTGGAAGACATCCTGATCTAATTTCCATTTATGAGCGCCTGTCTTTGTCCTGCTCAGCTTGCCTACCACACAATTTTGCTCTGACAGGATGTAGGATGCCTGCAGACAGAGACTGTGCTGTGAAGCTACATCCCAGACTAATACGACTAGTCTGCAAAGGGGGTACAACATGGTTCCCCCTTGCTTGCTGATGTATTAAGATGACTGTGGCATTGTCTGTAACAACCTGAGGAGGTCCTTCAGTCAAAGATGATTCAACAAATTGAGTGCCATGATCAGAGCAAACATCTTCTTTACATTTATGTGCTTACATCTTGTCCTTGGTGTCTTAAAAACTTTGCACTTCTATATTTTCTGAAACTTCTCCTCATGCAAGGTTTGAGGCATTTGCGGTGACTAACTGCTTTGAGGCAGAAGGGGAGAAGGAAAGACCTGGATTTATGGATATGTGTTGTCTTAGGGTTACCACCTGTCCCACTTTGCGAGGGACAGTCCCTCGTTGGGCAGTTGTGTCCTGACAAAAATTTGTAAAAATGGCAAATGTCCTGAGATTTTAGGACAAAATTATTTCCTATATTTTATGTAATAGTTGCATAAAACAGTTATTCTGTAACTAAAATACCTAAATGTTATAAGAAACAGAATAAGCAACTAAATGTTACAAGAATAAGCTTTTATTTAGGCAAAAAAGTTAAGTTCTATCCTTTGTACTGACCGAGGGTATGTGTTGGCCTGTGAAATCTGATGTTTACCAAAAATGTCCCACTTTGGCCATTTGAAAAGGTAGCAACCCTAGTGTTGTCTCCATCAAGTGATTTCACTTCTGACAAACTCCAGAACTGTGATTTGAAAAGAATGGATGTTGGTGCTGGGAACAAACAGACTTCAAAAACCATTGTATCTTTCTCATGTGGAGTCTTGCGTATTATGGGAATTATAGATGTCGAGAGACCCAACATCCTGAGGTACTGCCTCTAAGTGAGTGAAGCCTGAGTGAAATACCCTAGAAATAAATCTAGGTATAGATCTATTTTTAACTGTGGAAGAAAAAAAAAAAAAAAAGTCTGTACATTCTCTTGGAATCTAAGCTTAAGAAATCTCTCACCCAAGTGAGACTCGACTCTACAAAGATAAGCAAGTTGTGAAAATATGGAAGAAGTGTGGGTACCCTGTAGCCTGCAATAAGCTATAATTGGACCTAGACACTTTGTGAACACTCCTGATGCAGTGAATAATCTAAAAGGTAAGGCACAGAATTGATAATGGGATCCCTACTTACAGAATCTTTAGAAATGCCTGAAGTCTGGAAGAATAGGGATGTGGTAGCAAGCATCTTTTAAATTTAGTGTTACTAGGAAACTTAAATGAGAAATAAGGGGTAACAGGTTGTGAAGTGGCAGCATTTTTATCTTTGGCACCATCACAAATTGGTTTAGGAAAGAAAGACCCATATCTGGTCTCCAAACATTTTCTTTCTTTGGCACCATAAACATCCTTGAATAAAAACTTTTCCCAAACTACAAAGGAAAAACTGTCTCTATTACTGAGACAACATGTGTTGAATCACTGAGGGAAACCAAAATGAGATTTGGTGGATGAGGATTTACCCCTTGGAAAGGAGGAATATCCTCCCACTGCCATCTGCAACTTTGATTAATGATTTTAAGCACCCATTTGACCGAAACTGTTACCACACCCAGAAGTGGGACTCACTTTCAGGATGAGAAAAGGATCTGCCAGGATGGGAGAGGGGAACAAAGTCCCAAAGTCATTTTGACTTGTTGGACCCTATTTGTTATTGTGAAGTTACTGTACTCTTTATGGAGCCCCCCTCCCATTGTCATTTCTTCTTAAATGTCTGTTTACCAGCTTTTAGCTGAGACTGTTTTATTTTGTTTCTTGCAAAAACTGGATGAGGGGTTAGACAATCCCTTAGTAAATGTAGAAAGGAGGGCTGAAAAATCTTAGACACTCCCTGTATCTCCTTACCCCTTTCATTACACTTTTAATAACCTCTACAAGCAGAGGGACCATTAACTAAATCCCTATCCAGAGAAGAATTTCAAATCTCATTTTTCACATCTTCTGGGATGTTCAGAGGATGCAACCAAGGAAACCAATTCAAAACAGTACCAGTGTTGATAGCTCTTGAAGAAGTATTGACAGTCATACACACACATTTTAAACAATGAGTTGTGATCTATAAAATGGAAGAAATGAAACCATTTAAAGCAGATTTTTCCTTATAATATTATTTATTTATTTTATTTTACATTTGTTGACTGGGATAGTCAACTGGATACATGTCCATTTTTTTTTCGGAGGCCGGGGAGAAAAGCTACAAACTCACAAACGGATAAAGACAAGCAAGTTACAGTATATGCACAAACATACTGTATTAACATACAAGTTACAGTCTCACATTTCAGGCCTATGAAGAATAGAGTTTATATTCAGAAATATATACAAACATGTTACAGTTTCTCTTATCAAACCTATAGGTGCAGCTATATACAGAGTATCTGCAAAGATGTTACAGTTTCTCTTTTCAAACCTTTTAGTGTAAGAAGTAAATTGCTGTGAATAAAAATTGCAGGGATATAGAAGTAGATGAAGCTTTAGTCAGGGTTAGAGCAAGGACATAACCAGTGAGTTTTAAAATACTGGGTTAAATTACTTTTGAACTGATTAAGGGAGGAGTTCAGAGTAAGGTCAAATGGAAGCAAATTCCAGGTTTTGCCTACTGAATTTGCAAAGATTCTCCAGATAGGTTGTTAGCTTTAACAGACTGAACCAAACGTTTTGTAGTGGAGCGAAGTGGCCTAGCGTTTTTGTAGGGATGGATAATGTTTTTAAGGGAGGGCATTTTTTCTGGATGGTTAATAACTTTGAATGCTACATTAAGTTGATTACAGTGAATTAGCCTGGGGAGTTCTAGCCATCCTAACAGGTTTAGGTTTTGACAATGGTGTGTCCTGTAGGGAGTTCTTGTGGCAAACCTGGCAATTTGATTGTAGCAGCTAGAGAGTTTGCTGAGATCAGTTTTGTTCACGTTAGTGAGTATTGGCGAGGCATAAAGTAGAGATGAAAGCAGATGGGTATGGGCAATGGCAGTCCTAGCTAGAGGGGTGAGAGAAAAGGTTTGTTTTTGTATAGGGAGCTGTGTTTTTTATTAACGGTTTTAATAGTTTGGTTTATGTGCATATCATATTTGAGGTTGCTGTCTATTATAACACCCAGGAGTTTGGTATACATATCTGGTAAGATTATGGTCCCATTGTTAGATGTTATAGTAAAAGAAGGTTGAAAGGATTTGCGAGTAGGGAGAAGAGCAATAGCTTTGTTTTATTAGGGTTTAATATAA
Organism: Protopterus annectens; assembly: GCF_019279795.1. NCBI lineage: Eukaryota > Metazoa > Chordata > Ceratodontiformes > Protopteridae > Protopterus > Protopterus annectens. The sequence goes on from NC_056734.1 coordinate 628,325,464, forward strand.
GCTGTTGATTAGTGATCCAGTTTTCCACTGTATTAAAGGTTTTCTGGGTTAAACTAAGGAGATCTGTAGGAGTAGAGGCTGAGCAAATCAGGGTGGAGTCATCAGCATATTGTATACAGGTTGGGTCTGGTATTAGTGTGCAGGTCATTGATAAAGAGGGAGAAAAGACGGGGACCTAATATAGAGCCTTGAGGGACACCAAGGGTAATGGGGAGAACAGTGGATAATTTGTCCTGCCAAAGGACAGCCTGCTGTCTTCCACTAAGATAAGATTGAAACCATTGTATGGCATGGTTGTTTAGGGTAAAGTAAGACTAGCTGGTGGTTAACCATGTCAAAGGCCTTGGAAAGCTCGAGAAACAGGGCAGAAGACAGTTTGTTGCTGTTACGGTTAGAATTTATGACATTATAAAAGGAGAGGAGGGCTGAGGTTGTGCTGTGCTATGGTTTAAATCCATGCTGGGAGTTGGCCAGACGATTATGTTGAATAAGATAGTGTAAGAGCTGTTCATGGATACACTTTTCCATAATTATAAGACAGAGGGGAAAGGATAGCTATTGGTCTATAGTTTGACAGCTCAATGGAGCTGCCTCCTTTGTGGAGTGGTATGACATGTGATATTTTTCCGGATAGAGACTACAGTTATAGTTCTGTTTATCAAAATAGAGACAGGGTATGCTATAACATCAGCAGCTTTTTGCAGGTAGTCTGCATGGAGGTGGTCAGGTGAAAGGGTGGTTGGTTTGCGTTTTTTAATTAGGGCTCTAAGGAGTGAAGTCAGAACTTTTTGGAAGCTAAAGGAGAGAATGTTACTGGGTTTAAGAGTTTCAGCATTAGGACAAGTGGGTTTAAGTTTGCTAGCAAGGGCCTGGAAGGTTTCTGTAAAGAAACTGTTGAAGATGTTGGCAGTGGACACTGGCGATATTTGGGTTGGGGCTAAGAGGGTTGGAGTTGTGGATTGCCCTGGGTGAAGGAGTTTGTTAATACCTGCCCAGACCTTATGTGGCTTGTTGTGGTGTTTCTGCTGTAGATGGCAGAAATAGTTTTTTTTTTTGTCTAATAATATGGATTTTTTTTCGTATCATTCCTACATTTTGAAATTTGAGTTGATCTTGTGGGGCTTTAGAGGAGCGCCAGGTGTTCCAGGTATTATTTCTCTGGATGATCTTTAGTTTGGTTTCTTTAGTGAGCCAGGGGGCAACTTTTGTTTTAATTCTAATAGAGATTGCAGGTGCATGGTTGTCAAGGATGGCCAGGAATGTGTTAAAGTGTGTTACTGCCTCCATCTAGTGGTAGTTGTTTTAGAATTGACCAATTACATAATTTAAATTCTTCTAAGATTTTATTAAGGTTGAAGTTTTTATTTCTTATTGTTTTACAGGTGGGTAGATGTGGACATTCAACTTTATTCCTAATAGTATACATTACGAAATGATCACTTAGGTCTTCAGGGAGAATACCTGATTTGTACATGTGGTGGGGGCTATTAATTAGTATCCAGTCTATGATACTTTCTTTATTGTTAGGCTTGCTGATCCCAGTAGGAGAGGTGATAGTTTGTGTAAAACCATGTAGGTTTATGTGGGTGGTTGGGGTCTCTGCAGTGCAGGTGTTCCAGTCCATATTGAGATCCCCTAGAACAATGGTCTCTTGGGGGTAGGCATTGGATAGCCAGCACAGGAAGTCTTCTAGGGACCCTGAGTTCTTACCTGGGAGGATATAGACGCATAGTATGTTTATACATTTGTTTTTATTTATTTGTAGTTTGGAAACCATCATTTCTGCTTTGTTAAATATAAGTCGTTGAAAGGTGTCTAGAGTAACATTTAGGATGGTTTTATAGGGAAGAGCAACCCCTCCCCCTTTCCTGGTAGTACGATCTAGCCTGAGTACATTATACCCTAGAGGTAGAATTTCATTATCTGGTGTAGTTGGTTTTAACCATGTTTCAGTGAAACAAAGTACGTTGGGGGAGTAGGTTGTCAGGAGGGCATGGAAGTTGTGGACCTTATTGTTGATTCTTCTAATGTTTAAGTGGCAGGTCAATAATAAGTTGGGGGAGTCTATTTAGGCTTTGTCTTATGTTTGTGCTGTTATGATTAGAGTTAGTGTTGTCTGGGGATAGTGGCCTAGGGCTAGGGTGGATATCCCCATCAATAGTAAGGGTGTGGGGCAAACTATGAGCTTTAGAAATTTATCAGTTTTTGGTAGTATTTAGCTTTGGTGTTAACATATCTGGGTATAACATGGGTGTTAGGGGTAAAGGATTTGGCATTGATGGACATGAATGAGTGGGCAGAAAGGTTTGAGAGGATTGGGGCGGTAGTAAGGCATTTGGGATGGTTGAATCCTATATGGGATTGGTTTTCATAGATGGTCAGAATATAAAGGGTGATTAGTAAATTTAGGGTGTAGAGCAGAGGTGATATTTTAGAAGACTTAGTAAGTATTAGAGACATAATGGGGGGAATATACTCCAGGTAGGTAGGCAACCTAGGTGTAATAGTAGGTGGGGAGATAGTGGAAGGGGTGGATTATAAATAAGAAAGAACTGCAGACAAAACATTCCTCATACTTTTCACAACCGGTCAGAATAAACTAATATATGAGCCTGGCAATTCAAAATTCTGAAAATCAAAATTGCAGAAGGAATACACTTTTTACCCATACTTACTAATTATTTTCCCATCCTTGTCAGAATGTGTAGGATTGGAATTAACTAAATGTTTAGCAGCAGTACGAATAACTAAAGCTATAGCTGCTGGTTCAGGTTTGAAGTGAGTGCATAAAAACTTTAAGAATGAGAAACTTTATACAGTCTACCAAACTTTTAGGGGCAGCATGCTGTCGGGAAAACTGCAGGCAGCAACACTCACATTCTCCAATGCTGACAGTGCTGAAAGAATGAGTGAAGGTTATGGAAATTCTATTTGTAAAAGTTCACAGTATTTTCTGAGGGACTGAGAAACGTCATTATTCATCCACTAGCACATTCTCAAAACAGTCTCAGAAAAAGAGAAACCTCCATGGGGCAAATCAGATACTATGCTCTCCTCTGAGTCTAATTCAGAAATCTGAGGAGACAAAACCCACACCTGTCCCTTCATCTTCCTGTCCAGAATCAGAATCTTGAATCTCTTCAAGACTAGAGGAATCCTTTTTTTTATTTTATGAGGAAGCACTTTATAAGAAGGATCAGTGGCATAAATTAAACCCTGAGCCAAATCTAGTAAACTATTCCTGTTTAGAGAAATCTGAGGAAGAGTGGATACATGTTTAGTTGTCTGTTTTTTTCAACAGGAAAAATGGGGCCAATAGTGTTGCTATTGACAGCAACAGCTACCCCAAGGATGACCACAATATTCTGCATAAATAGAGAAGTCTTCCCAGTCTCCTCTTCCAGGACTGATGAGTGGCTCTCCCTTACCCACTGAGGTGAATCCAGCGACCATAGGGGACATGGATAACCCCTGGTCCAAAGACACTGCAGCTGCTACAACAGAGGGATCTGGGTTAAAGCCAGTTTTGGTCACAACAGAATCAACCACCTGTGGCTGAGGCAAACTGCTAGCCTGCTGTGGTGGGAAAGGCTGCTTGCTTAAACCTCTTCTTTTTGTTGCTGGGAAAAGGACAGATTGTGGGTCCAGTAGTTTGTTCCATTATCTAGATGAAAATGGTACCTCTTTTCTGGTGTAAACAGGCAACATAATCGGGTAAAAAATTATAGTTGTTTAAAGTCACTTTCTCACAAAAACACTGTAAAACCACTTTAAAAGATGTTGCCATCCCCAGAAAGTACAACAAACACAATTTTTTCACAGAAAAATTAGTTTTTGGCCACTTTAAACAACTTTTAAACTGACCGAAATAAAGTTGGCAACCCATTTAAAAGTACAGTCAAGTCTCATGACAGTCCACCACAACACAAACTCTTAGAATAAAATTAACTTTCCTACCAAACATTAGTGTGTGCATGTAACAAAAGCTGGAACTAGATACTTAACAAAAAAAACTTTTACAAATAAAAGGTGGAAATAACTTTAACATAATGATCCTTTCAATATCATCTTTAAATGTTAATGGTCTCACAGACGCATACAAAAAAAGAGAGTAGTGAACTATATTAAAAATGTAGACTGAAAATAGCTATGCTACAGGAGACACATTTGGAAAGAAAGGAACATGTGGATTTGATAAAGAAATGCTTTCAGGACAGTTACTTAGCTGAATACCTGGGACAAAGGAAAAGAGCAGTACTTATATTAAGTGCAAGAGGAGCTCCAATAGTGATAGAAGAGGATAAAAGATGATAATAATGGTATGTATTACAAAGGGGCTACTGGCAAAGGAAGAGGATTACACTGGCATGTATTTATATTTCACCTACAACTGCTATAATGTAGCTTAAGAAAATCCCGGGAGAAAATCAGTTTTCAGCAAGGGATATTACTTATAGGTGGGGACTGAAATTTGATTTACAGCATGAAAGATTTGTCTGGGGAGCCCAGAAGGGAAAATATAACAAAGTAAGGTAGATTTTTGAAGAAATTTATGAAACTATTTGGCATTGAATATGAGAATTCAGTAGTAGGAGTCCAGAGTGAATTTATATATTATCCCCCAGGATACAAAAACTGGGTTAGGCTAGACAGGGCTTACATTTTACAGGAACATGTGCATTTAACTGAAAGTTATTGGATATGTATCAAAACTATTTCAGATCGTGCCCAATTATAACTAAAATAAACATGCAGGGTAATGAAATAAATATGAGACACTGGTGCTTTCCTGCCTATTTATTGAAAAGAGGAATTTACAGAATGGGTAATGGAAATTATTTGGGAATTAGAGAAGATAGAAATTTCTTCTGAAAATACAGCTAGGGAGTGGGATAAAATTAAAGTGGAGCTTAAAAATTGAATGGAAATAAAAGAAACAGAGATATGGTTAAGAATCAAAAAGTATTACTTAGTTGGACTGACAAATGTTAAAGTATTGCAGAGTAGAGGGAAAATAAAGCATTACCTTGATAATATGCAGGAGTTTAGAAAGATTGCTGTTAAGCAACGTTCTTTTGATGATAATACCAGAGAACAAAACCTTTTAGTGCAATGACTTGGGCAACAGAAAGTAGAAGGGGTTGTTTCCAAGCTTAGGGAGCCTGTAACAAAGATGATAAGAGATCCTGTAAAGGTACTAGAAATATTTTGGACATTTTATGAAAGTCTGTATAAAGCAAAAAGATATGGAGACCAAGAAAAGGTACAAATGGAAATGTTTATGGAGAAATTAAATATGCCAAGGCTAGAGGCACATGAGGCTCAATTACTAATAGGCTAGGAGGAGACACAAAAATTATGATGTACACCAATCAACAGGAAAGTCCCCAGGAATAGATGGTATTCCTCTTGAAGTTTGGAAGCTAGGAGTGAAAATCTGATAAAGATCTGGAAAGTTTTCTTTAACAGCATTTTAAGAGAAGCATCAACTTTCTGGAAGTAACACCTAAAGAGGATAAAGACCCATCATATCCAGCTTCATACAGGCCCATTTCTATCTGAAACCATGACTACAAAGTGTTTATGTCTATAATGGCTAAAAGAATGGCAAAGGTGATACCAAAACGGATAAACATGGATCAATGTAGTTTTGTGAAGGGGAGGCACACATTTGACAACATTAACAGAACACTGATGATCCAGGGAGAAGATGAATGTAAGAAAGTGTTGTTGGTGGGTCTTGATGCACAGAAAGCATTTGATAGAGTAAGCTGGGAGTTTATGAGCAGGGCAATGGAAGCATTTACAATCCCTGATAAAATAATACGGTTAATTAGGAGGATATACAAGGGATCAGAGGCAAAAAAATTAAAGTGGGTGGGTTCCTCTCTGATAATTTCTGTTTAAGCAGAGGAAATAGGCAGGGATATTCTCTTTCCCCTTTGTTATTTGCACTGTATTTAGAATCACTGCCAAAGAAAATAAGAGACCAAGAAATTCAAGGGTATAAATGGAATGGTAATCAAGAAAAGCTGGTTCGATTTGCAGATGATATTTATCTGATAAAAACAAAAAAAGACATTTTAGCATTGTGGAACATTTTGAAGCAGTTTTAAATCTTTTTGGAATAGAAAAATGAATTAAGCTAAAATAAAGGCAACAGCTTTAAATTATGTAACCACACAAATAGGTTCAGGTAATATCCATATTTATGGGGACATGATAAAATGATTTCTTAGGAGTATGGATTAAAAAAGATTCTATTTTTGGTCTGTTCTTAATAAAATTTGTTTTCTGGCAAATCATTCAGGACTGAAGTTATTAAATAATGATACACGTTTGAATTTCAGATTTTACATCTTTCAGAAAATGACATCCGCAGTGGTGCAGCGGTAGCATTGTTGCCTCACAGCAAGAGGTTCTCCCGTTCGATTCTCGGCTGGAGTGCGGGGGAGTGCCTTCTGTGTGGAGTCTGCATGTCCTCCCCGCAGTTAGGCGGGCGTTTGAAAGACATGCGTAAATGGGCATGCTTTACTGAAGGTTAAACATCGAGCTGGCACCTTGACGTTCGTGAAAAGCTACTGCCAATCATTAGCGGACCAAAGTTCTGCTGTGGAGACCCCTAACTGGGAAAAGCCAAAAGACAAACAGCAACAACATTCTTCAGAAAATGCATGCCAACACAAATCATCGATACTGTTATAAACATTCTAAGTTTATAACAGTAATATATAAAATATGTACCTATTTTTGGGCTGCTGCTGTCTCCCCACCCACCCACCCCATTATTTTAGGCTTTGTCTAGATTTCTTGTGCTAAGAGGCCAAGTTCTGTCCTTCCTTGGTGCTCAATTCTGCTGAGAGACCCACCCATCCCACCCTGGCTATACTAGTGAAATCACTCCATCATGAGAACTACTTCTTGTTACAGAGAAGCAAAAAATAAGGCATTTCAGAGACTGGGTATGCTAATGCCATTATTTTATCAGATGCCACTTAGCTCCCTCATATGTAATGTTGCAACAGGAATCCGCAGGATGACATATGTCAAATAGTTCAGCACCCTTAAGAGTCTTAAGAACCTCCACTGTAGAAATTTAGGTCAGATGGGTTACTGACTGGAAGTAGTTTACTGGAAAGAGTACTTTGTCGGACGGAAGGAATGTACTTTGGTGATCCATATCCAACAGTGTCCACAGGAAAAGAATTTAAACTGAGGGTATCATGTGGACTGACAACTGCAGGGAGATAAGGTGAAAGCAAGTCAAACTGAATCGAAGGACTTTTGGGCATTTTCCAGGATTGCTGCTTAGTTTGGACTATCATCTGGAAAGGGATAGCTCTATCATCTAGAGGGGGACAGATGTGAATGCCCCTGGTTCTCCAAAAGGCAATTAATATAACCAGGTATTTTGTAAATACCCTGGGAAGAGTACATAAATCAAAATCTTTGAGAGAAAAAATGCAAACGACACTAAGGATAATCACAAGGCTTTCTTTAGTTATGTTAGGAACCTAGGTGGTAATTCCCAGATATGCTCAGAATTAGTCCAAAAATACACCGAACCCACAGACATTGCCAACATCCTAGCTGACAGGTTCAGCGCAAACTCCCCCCCCCCCTCACCACCAAAAGGGCAAATATCTATCCCAGCAGAGTGCTGCCCCCCTGACATCTCAGATGCTCAGGTAAGAGCCGCCCTCTTCAAAGCAAAAAACACAGCATCAATGGGACCAGACGGTGTCCCGGGCTGCATCCTGCATGAACTCCAAGAAGAGCTAAACCCAAACATAAAACTACTGTTCAATCTCAGCCTTACTACAGGATCTGTGCCCAAAGAGTGGCGTACAGCAACAGTGGTCCCTCTCCATAAAGGTGGTGCCTCAACGGATCCTGGAAACTATCGCCCCATAAGCCTGACTAGCTTGGTCTGCAAAGCTATGGAAAGGATCATCATGCACCTCATAAATAAAGACATTGGGGACCTACAGACACTGGATCCTACCCAGTTCGGCTTTGCTAAGGGCAGATCCTGCCTCTTAAACCTGGTTGATTTCTTTGAAACAGTCACCAAGGCCATTGACGAGGGGAAGGTGGTCCACACAGCCTACCTGGACCTCGCAAAAGCCTTCGATACAATACCCCACTCGGGCATTATAGATGAGCTCACCAGCTTAAATATAAACCCCTATGTCACTAGATGGATTGCAAACTGGCTCAAGGACAGAACCCACATGGTTAGAATTGCTGGAGCCATGTCAGACTCCAAACCAGTTACAAGTAGCTCAGTCCTGGGACCTCTCTTGTTCAGTATATATTTCTCGGAGGTACAGGCCAACACAGAAAAACTGTGGCTGACCAAGTTTGCAGATGACTGCAAACTAGGCGTCATAATCGACTCTCCAGCCAACACAAGCATCCTCCAAAAGGGCCTCATAGAAACAGACAACTGGTGCCAGAGCCATGGCCTCAAGCTAAATGCCAAAAAGTGTATAGTCATCCCCTTTGGCAAAAACAAAGTGCCCACAAATTACCACATAGGTGGTAATCCATTAAGTACAGAAGAAGTAATTAGGGACCTGGGGACCCAAGTTGATAGCAATCTCTCATTTGACAACCACGTGGCCAAAGTGGTAAGAAAAACATTTTATATAGCCCACCTAATCATGAAGGGATTCACATCTAGATCAGGGGAGGTCATCGTGCCTCTTTACTCATTCCTCATCAGGCCCATAATTGAGTACAATGCCCCTTTTGGGATGTACCTTACCAGACACCTGCAGCAACTGGAAAGACCCCAAAAGTACCTCACCAAGAGGATCAAAGGGCTCAAACAGATGCCATATGCTGCCCGGTTAAAGAAACTCCAGCTCTACTCAGTGGCATACCACCTGTTCAGAGGCGATCTGTGCCTGACGTATAAAGCCATGTCCAACCTGGAATTAATGGACATGCTGCACCTCATAAAATCCAAATCCCATCGAGCTACGAGCTCGAGAGACTTGAACCTCAGCACTGAAATAAATAGGACATGCTGGAGAGACAGATTCATAACCTAGAGGCTCCCTTCACTCTGGAATAAAATCCCAGTCCAGGTTAGGCAGAGTCCCTCATTGACTCTCTTCAACAGGAATCTCGATGAGTGGATGGGAGATCGTAGGTTTACCCCGGGTATCACTTCTGTGTCACTGTTAGACAGAGGCACAGTATACTAACCTCGAAAAAGGGCATAGCAAAATAAATTTAAAATGGGTGGTGAAAGCCAAACACATTCTGGCTAGGCTTATAAATGCCCTAGGGCAGATAGCCTAGTATGAACCTATGAACCTATAAAACGCAAGAACAACTGGTAAAGGACATTTTCTGCGTTGAAACGGAGACGTCTTCCATACCCTCTGGCTATTGGGATATGGAGGTATGCATCCTATATATCTATGGTGATCACATATGCCCATGAAAAGAACAGTAGGTAGCAATAGTACAAGGTAAATATTTTGAATTTTGTTGGACATTGCTTCTCTCTCACAGATCTAGACAGTTTCTACTATCGGTCTTTCATTGGAACCAAGAGCAAGACCTTCCATGCCCTTTGGCTATGGGGCATGGAGGCAGACATCCTTCAGGGCTATGGTAACCATGTATGCCCACTGAAACAGTAGCAAAAGGCATTCATGCATGGTAAACATGCTGACTTATGGTATTTTTTTGAAACTTGCATAGCCCCAATAAGTCTAGACAGTCTCCAGAGTCTGTCATTCATTGGACCTAAGAGCAATCTTGAGTAAAAGCCTGTAGGTTCTTCCCCTCTCAGTAATCTCTCTCTCTCTATGGCACCCTACATAAGCAGTATTTGAAGAAGAGGCTATAGCAAGTCTCTTTGACTTGTTGTTCCTCAAAAGAAAACTGCAGTTTGCATCACTGTTTCATAATCTTTAACACCCATTTGCCTTTGAGCAATATCATCTCATTGTTTGACAAAGAGGCCTAACTGATCCCCTCTCTTTAGAGGGCAAGAGATGGTGTGCTGGAGCAATTTGTGGAAATGGGTTAATGCTTTTTTATGGGACTAGAGAAGGAACAGCGTGTTAGAGCTGTGGTTTCTTCTCTGAACGTTAGCCCTGAGGACTACTCCCTGGTTTCCCTTCTAGTCACCTTGTCATTTTCAGTGATCTTTCTTAACTTTTATGGTTTCTACCATTTTCTGCCTTTGGTAGAAAGACTATCCTTTTTGTGGAGCAGTTTCTACAGTAATTAGTTGCAGGAGATAGGGGGAAAAAAGCTTGAAAAAATGAAGAGACTTCCAGTTTTTCTCTAGCTTCTTTATGTCCTTGTTTGTATAGTCCAGTGAAAAGCTCCTTGTGCACAAGGTCATAAAGAAGCTCTGCTTTCACATGGACTCACTGAGGGGCTGAGTTCTCAGCAAGACTGACTCCTTATTAATGACCTTGTGGCTACTTCCTAATGTGTGTGACACATGATGATAGATCAGTGATCCAATTCCAGTAAACAAATGGTAAATAAAATAAATATATTCACATAATCAAAGCCATATTCTATGGAGTATTTAGCCACCTGGAAACTAAGGTTGCATAGTTCATGCACTTTGTTTTTCAGGTTGTTTTCTTGTATTCCCCTCCACCTTTGCTATTGATTTGGGAAAGTAAAGTCCCCTGTAATTTTGGCAAGTTTATCTGGCGGCACAAAGCCCTGAAGGCTACAACAGCAGAAGTATATGCAGTTGCCACACATTCTGTCAACTCTTACTCTCCTTGGACTTCCAAGATGGCTGCACACTGGTCAACAGCTTAACTGAAGCTCTCCCAGTGTGAAAAAAGAAACTGAGACATAAGGGACATTTTTTGTTAGTCTGACTAAAATTCAGTTACTAGTAAATAAGTACATTGCCTAGATACCAGTAAAAGAAGAAATTTAGAAAGTCTGAAAGAAAATCAACCAGAAATGTTGAAGCTAAAACACTTTCTGAAAAGAATCCTGCAACTTTTCAGCAAAAATCAGTTCAAGCTTCAGCTATGGGATAACAGATGGCTTCTAGTAATCTAGAGGAAAAAATAAATCAAATGTACTCAGAGGTTATTAAAATAAATGAAACATGGAGGAGTACTTCAACTCCGATAAGAAAAGGCTGGAAAAAAACTGAAGAACCCTTAAAACGGCTATTGAGATGAACTGATAAAAATGCAAAAATCAGAGATTGAAATGAAGAAAAAGCTGGTTGAGTATGACACTTCTCAAGAGAAGCAGTTTCAAAAAATGGTAGAGCTAGAAGACATTGCACACAAAGAAAATCTGATTTTTTTGCTGTTCCAGAGAAGCTGGAATGAACAGATAGTACTAACTTTATGAAAACACAAATAAGCAACTGGAATGATATTCTACAGCAGGATTTGTTAATTGAAAGTCCAAATCAAGTGTATACTCCAATCCTAGCCATTAGAAAGCAGCCAAGATATGTATTAGCAAATATGTAATCATTCCAGCAGAAAGTTCATCCTGATAAAACTGTGGCAAATGGGAAAGTATTAAACAATGGAGATGGCAGAGTGATTTTGGAAAATGACTGATTAATTCACTGTACACCAGCCAGAAAAGAAGCAAATTAATCCCTGTAATCAGGGAATATCAATATGCATTTGACAGATTCAAGCTTCTGTTTCCAGCTAACTTCAGAATGCTTTTCCTGAAGGATCAACAGCATTTTTTGATGTAGAACAAGCGGAGGAGGAGATGAAAATGTTTATCCAGCAAACAGAAGGGGGCTCTGCTTCTCATTCTTCTGATAATAAAGCTCAAACACTTTGCCAGTATAACCTTTTCTAATGTTCCAAAGGAAAATGTTTCAGAGACGGAAAAAAACATAGGTGTAGCCTAGAATAATCAGAAGTACCTTGAACTTGAACCAGAATATGGTGTTGGCGGATGAGAGGTGACCAATGAAATTAGTGAAAAAAATGGGAGACTATAAAGTATAATTCCATTTGTGAAATATTGTTTTGCAAGAAAAAACTTGCCAAAAATGACTAGACTTTTGCTGACTTTGTTAAACTTGTGGGTAGACTGTAAAACATATACCCCACTTTATTTCATTAATGTTTATAGAGGCGCTAAAAGGGAAAACAGTAACCAAGTAAAACAATTTTTGTTCTTATTAGTATTTATAAAAAATAAGTCACAATATAAACTGCAGGAGACGTAGTAAAGCAGTTTTGTGTACTATGTAGTCAGGGGTATTTTAAATGTGAGGTAGTCTTTTCAGTGACTGTTGTATGCGTTACAGATATTAAAAGTAAACAAGCACTTTTTACTTGTAAGAAATACAGGCTTCACAGTACAAAGAGTAGAAAGGCTTGACAAAAGCAAGTTTACTGTGAATATGCTGTGATTTAGTGATGCTGGGGTAGGGGTGGGGTGTGCCCTGATTACGTATAGAATCAAGATATTTTCCATTATTTTTACATGAGTGACTGTCTAGATTAATGCTCTTGGCTTTATCTATAAAGAAAAGTTTCTTGTAAGCAAGGAGGATTCAAAAATAAGACAAAATGAAGAAAGCCATAAAAAATGCTAAGTTTCTTTTAAATGCATAGATATTAGCTTGTTTTCTTTTTCACTGGCAAATGTTCAGTGGTAGTCAAGAAGTCTGCAGCTGAAGGCAGTTGAACAATCTAAGCTCAGTGAAACTGACAGATTCATTGCTGACAACTTTTACATGGAGGAAATCTGAAGGTGCAAGCAATTAATTTATTAACATTTTATTGATCATCACTTAAAACAAAGGCAGACATACATTTACATACAAAATACCACTTTACCATATTCCTGGTTACAGAAGCTATACAGTGCATATATACTTTTGTACATTTATCATCAATTCAATATTACATAAATTGATCAATTCCCACTTGCCTTCAAACCTCACCTCTCCTCCAAAACATTATTCCGTATGCATTGTTCATGGAATCTCAATTTTTTTATGTAATTTGTTCCTACCCTTTTATAAAGATTTCACTTTTAGTTATTTTATCTCTGCTGCAATATCCAGTTGGCTCATACTTTGACTTCCATTTTCTAGTAAGTGTTTTTTATGACTGCCATCACAAACTTAATAAGACCTTAGTATGTCTAGGCAATTCAGACCCTGCATCCCAGCTCAAAAATAAAATAAAATAAAAAAATAATAATTTCCTTAGTTACACCCATTTGCTCACCCAATATCTCTTAAAAAGTACTTCCAGCTAACTCTTTTTCCCCACTCATACCTCCAACATTTGCCATCTACCTGAGGAAAAATGCTATGGAGTTTGCTTGGGGTATAAAAATACCTATGCAAACACTTACAAGCAAAAATTCTAAACCTTCTAAACTTTGCAGCACAACTGGGAACCATGCATATGTCCTCCCATTGTTTCTTTGTGAATTGCTTATCTAATCCCTGCTCCCAATCTTCTCTTACCTTCTCTGATTGATTCCTCTAGTTATCATGCAATATTTTACATGCTGTACTAATTATCTCTTTTTAACAGCTGACACTATACATTGCATACATACTCTAGTGTCAGCTGATTCTGTTCTAAACTCACAGGAGGTCTTACACTTTCCCATATCCCATTCACTTTGCCTATAATCAGATATCAATCCTGGATTGGGAAGGCAGCTTTAGCCTGCAGTCCAAATATCTTCTTGGCTTCTTCCCATTCTATTACCCTCCCCTCTCCAAATACTTGCTCCCAATACCTAGGTTTCTTTACCAGTTTTTCTCCAGTAAATTCTAGACCCCTCTTCTCTATTCTCTGTATCTCTAACTGCAAGCATCCCTATGGGCAAAATCTCCATTGTCGTGTTGACTTAGTTCTTAGAATATTTTCTACTACTTTTTAAATATAATATTCTGCAAGGCAACTGTTATTCTCTTTAAGGATTTGCATCCAAAATCTCTCTCTCTCTAATTCTTGAATTTCCTCCCTGCTTCATCATCATCCCTTTCCACACTGAATTATATAGCTTTATGCTTGTGTTACATATAAGAACCTTAACTGTGTAGCTTTAAAATAACTATTCAATCAGGCAATCCTAATTTACCTTCTTGTATTGAAAGGATCAGCTTATCCACTTGACCCTTGCCCTTTTCCTCTCCAAGATAAAATCCTTCAACTCTTTACTATTACTGTCAACAACTTCTCCTATGGTTTATAAAAATATGTATGACCTGCATATAAAACTAAAGGGAAAGTACAGTTGTGTACACTTACCATAAATGTAGACGTTCGAGTGTATGCATTATGTATGCATTATTTATTTATTTATTATTTATTTTACATTTGTTGACCGGGCTAGTCTAGCTGGATATATATCCATTTTCAGTAGAGGCCCGGGGAGAAAAGCTCCACACAAATACAAACAAAAACAAAAAACGTATACAAATAAAAATATATCAAAGAAGCATTAGAGCTGGCAATCAGGCCCTATAAGACTGCTGTGGCAAATCCAGCTCTGGATTTAGAAAGGATAGGCAAGTGGTAATGCTTGGTGAAAGTGTGTACAGAGCTCCAGGTTGCAGTTTCCAGGATGTCCCTGGTAGGGACTCCACTGAGGAATGCTGTAGAGGAAGACGTAACCCTAGTGGAATGCATTCTGATCCCCTCAGGGGTAGGTTTCCAATGGTGCTTGTAGCAGAAATGGATGCAGTGTGCCATCCATTTAGAAATGGTTTGCTTTGAAATGGCCTTGCCCTCTGCCCCTGCAGCAAATCTAACAGCTGATCAGATTTTCTGAAAGGCTTAGCCCTGTCCATACAGAACCTGAGCTGCCTGTGCACGTCCAGGGAGTGCAGGATCCTTTCCTTTCCCCTTTATTCTGAAGATTAGGGAAAAAAGTTGGCAAATTAATGGATTGGTTTAAAGCCACACTAGATACCACCTTGGGCATAAATGATGGGTTAGTCCTGAGGGAGACCCTGTCAGCTTGGAAGATAATGAAGGGTTCCACGGCCATAAGGGCCTGCAATTCAGACATTCTTCTTGCTGAAGTGATGGCAAGAAGTAATGCTGTTTTCCATGAGAGGAATTTTAACTCTGCTGTGGCAGCAGATTCGAAGGGCGGAAGCGTGAGCTCTTCCAATACAAAGTTAAGGTTCCAAGGCAGGAGTGGGAGCTCTCCTGGGGGGGTCTTAAATTTTTGGCACCTCTCAGGAACTGTTTGAGCAGAGGGTGAGGGAAAATGGGTGGCTTAGTACTATAATCAGCTGAGATGGCAGAGGCATGAATTTTAATTGCAGAGGATAGGCCCTTGTGGAGCATTTCTGGTAAGTAATCTAGTATATGAGGTAAGTTGGGCACAGTTGTGTCCCTACCCTGAGACTGGCTCCAGGAGCAGTATCTTTTCCACTTTTCTGAATAGGATTTTCTAGTACTAGGCCTCCTTGCCTCAAGAATGACATCCAGCACCTGCTTACTGAGAGTTGCTGGTGAAGAATTCAGTGGATGAGCCAGGCTGCTAGGTTCGGGGTCTATAGCTGAGGATGCAGAATCTGGCCCGCATGCTGGGACAGCAGGGAAGGAGTCTGAGGCAGGTGCCATGGTGGCAGCACTGTCAGGCTATGCAAAAGGGGGTACCAGTGCTGGTGCAGCCAGTCTGGTGCAATCAGGATTGTTATTGGCTTGTCCTGTTTGATCTTTAGTAGAACCTTCGAGGGAAGGGGCAGAGGGGGAAAGGCATAGACTGAGAGGTTTTCCCAAGTGAAGGACAGGGCATCCACTTTCCAAGCTTGGCTGTGGGGAGTTCTGGTGCAATATTTGCTCAATTGATAGTTCTGAGGGGAAGCAAAAAGGTCCATCTCTGGTGTCCCCACCTGTTCCTCAAAAGCTTGAATAATTTGGTTTCCGGTTTCCACTTGTGTGGGTCCATGAGCTTTCTGCTGAAGTTGTCTGCCTGGCAGGAATTGAGCTTGCAGGTGCACTTGGCTGCTCAAGGCTGTGTTCCACAGTGCCATGGCTAATCTGCAGAGTGGGTCGGAATGGGCTCCCCTCTGCTTGTTTATGTACCACATAACTGTGGTGGTTTCTGTCTTTACCAATAGTTGTGCTGGAAGAATAAGGCGTGTGAAGGCTGTCAGAGCATTCTGTACAGCTAACATTTCTTTTTGATTGATATGCAGGTGCATTTGCTTTGGCTTCCATTTGCCCTGAATGCACTGCCCTGCCATGTCAGCCCCACATGCATAGTCTAATGCATCTGCTGTTAGGGTTTGGGCGGCAGTGGGTACAGTGAAAGGGAGTCCCTTGTTGTGGTTGCAGGTCTCTGCCCACCAAAGGAACTCTGTCCTTAAGCAAGGAATGATAGGAATCATTGTTTCCAGGTCCTGAAAATGTTGACACCAAAGACTTTTTAGGCACCAATGAAGTTTCCTCATATGCAGTCTTGCATATGGAATTAATAGAATGCAAGAGGCCATGAACCCCAGGGATTGCAGTGTTTTTCTTGCAGATAGCCGGGTTTTGGTGGCCAGTAGATTGAAGTAGTTTGTCAAATAAATTTGTTTCTCTGGAGTGAGGAAGGTCATCTGGGAAGTTGTGTTCAAGCTTGCTCCCAGGATACAATCTGTTGGCTGGGTACCAGCTGTGATTTCTTTTCATTGATGGTGTACCCCAGTGAAGTTATAAGTCTCTTTACAAATGTCAGGTGCTGTAGTAGCAAGTCCTGACTGTCCGCCTGAATCAGGCGGACATCCAAGTGTGGATAAATCTGAATTCTTTTCTGCCTGCAATATGCAATGGCTGGAGCTAGGCACTTTGTGAATACCCTTGGCGCAGTAGATAAGCCAAAGGGAAGTGTAGATAACTAAGTACTTGGGCAAGGCTTGAAAGAGGTAAGGATAAGTCATTGTGCAATTTTACCATAGGGAGGTGGCTTACTACTCCCTGTTTTAGACATGGAAGCACTCCATTGCTTAGATCTGTGCATAACCTTTGACTGAAATCTTGGTGGTCTGCTGCCCCTGAGCTTGGACTGAGAAGGCCTAGAAGGGACTGGAAAAGACCAGGTTTTTGAAGGCCAATGCCTACTGAACCTAGGTGGCTGTACTTGTAAGAAATCTTTAACAGTTTGCATAGATTTAGCTTTCTCCTCCATCCTTTTGAGGACGTCTGCTTTGTTGCTCTTGGTTTAATGGTGCATCCAGTAATTTTGTTTTGACATGATCTGGCAAGTTTTGTTCCTTAAGCCAAACATGCCTCCTAAGAACAGACCCAGTGATAGCAGCCCTGCAAGATGCTTCTTCAACATCATACCCACATTGCAAAGTATGTTTAGCAACTTGATTAGCAGAATGCATTAACTCTTGTAAATCTTTGAGTTCTGCACAGTCAGGAATCAACATCATTTTCTGTTTAATTAGCTCCACAATATGCTGCTACTTTAACATATGAAACTGGCAATTTAAAGCCCTAATGGCAAGAGTAGCACAGGTGTATACCTTCTTACCCCATCTGTCTAAAGCCCTAGAATACCTGTTCGAAGGGGTAGGATTTTTGGCAGTTGTAGCCTTAATGCCTTTAGGCCCCTGGGAAAAAGGAATTTGTGAGAGTCAGGTACTATATAATGCCTGTCAGGTTTCCTGGGAGCAGGAGGCAAAGTATCAGGGGTAAGGCTGGATTCCAAGAAGACATCTACAATTTCCAGAACAGAAGCCTGTGCTGAGGCAAGTTTAAAAATTCCCTGAATCTGTTTTTGGACTGAGAGTAATCCTGGCTCTCCCAGCGGAAATGCTCTCTAAGGGTATGCAGGGTTTCACCAAAAGAAAAATCTTCTGGAGGGGAAGGAGAGGGAATGGAATCCTCTGCATCAGAATAATCATAGGTAGATAAGGGTATGTCGTGGTAATCAGAAGGGTCATTATCAGATTCCTGATCAGAAGAATCAGAAGGAAAATCAGTTCTTGGTCTCTTAACGGGGGAAGGCTGGCTTCCACTAATTAAGGTAATGAAGTCTTCAGCCATTCTAAGCATTTGTTCTTGTGGCATGTGGGCCTGAGAATGCACTTTGGTCTATTTCCTAGGTGTGGTGCGAACTTTAGGCCTGAGAAATTCGGTATTTTTGGATTGAAATGAAGTCGGTTTAATACGAAAATCGGAAGGCCTAAATACACCCCCAACGCCGGTGCCTGCACGGCAGCTTTGGACCCATCCAAGGCAGAGACACCCACAGGTTCCATAGTTGAAGCATCTCGTGGCATACCGGACTCCGAATGGGTCTCGGTAGAGGCCTGTAAATCAGTAGAAGTGGGTATCAGGGGCTGCAAAAGCGCCTCACTGAGTACTGGCAGACTGGCGACTAGCTTAACGGTAGCGTTGTCAGCAGTTTTGGACCTATGCGGTCTGTCTCAGTCTTTATCCTTACATTTTTTCGGAAGATCAGTATTCGGATGGCTTACTGAAGCCATTTCAGAGTACGGAGATCGAAAGTGAAAGAATTTAGCTACAAAAACTGCCCAATGACGAATAGTTCGGGCATTGAACAAGGCACACAGTTCGGGCATTGAACAAGGCACAAAAGCGACAGCGAGGGACGTTGTGGTCTGGGCCTAAACAGGTGACACAGTAAGAAAGAAAATCTCTGTGAAGTATTTGCTTTCCACAAGCAAGACAATTATTAATTTTTTCTAACACCTGTTACAGCAAGTAAAAAGGAGCCCCAACGGGGTACTTATCCTTTAGAAGACTTCAGGTCTGAAACTCGGAAAAATGAAAATTTTAGGAGGCAGATGACTGGCACTTGCGAATTGCTTCTACTTCGGGCACCGCACGGGAAGAAAGACTGATGTAATGGTGTAGGCTGCATGTTTTATACCCCTGATGATCTGACATCATGGAAGAGTGACAACATCCGACGCAGAAATCCCAAGACTCTGGTATTCGGGCCAACTGAGGGCTACCCGCAGACAGATAACCCAAAATGTGATGACTACAAGGTGAAACACGAAGAACATTAACAGTATTTTCACTGCTTGCATCTTGCTATCCTTATTCATCAACAAGAGCTTAAAGTTTTAGTTTTTTTATCTTTTGTTTAGTCTCTTCCCATGTAGCCTTATCTGCCGTAACAGAATCCTTTTTAAGCCATACTCCTAAATACTTCATCTTATCGTGTCTCCAGAAATATGGGTATTGGGTGACTAGTGTGCGTGTGTGTGTATATACACAGCTTACTGCTATAGCCTTTGTTTCATCCTCATTAATTTTATATCCCGAAGAACTTGAAATTGTCACAAAATGTTCCACAAAACTAACATGACCTTTTCTCATTTTATCAGGTACAAAATAATACTGTCCGCAAATAAAGACAACTTTTCTGGACTACCATACCAATTATACACTTGAATTTCTGAGTCCTTATTGTCTTAGCCAATGGCTCTAAATATAAAGCAGATAAAGGGAAAAGAGGACACCCTGCCTGGTTCCTCTTTTCAGATACAACTTGTCTGAAAGGCACACTCCCATTTAAATTTTTGCCTCAAATTCCTTGTATATCCTAACTTCCATTGCCCTACTCATAAAATCCCAACTTACTATGCTGAATGCTTTCTCTGCTTCAGAATCCACCAACACCAGTGGTATTTTGTTGCACTAAGCATCACTGTTCTATTAATGTTGTCAAATGTTTGCCTGCACTCCACAAAACCACATGGATTCATATCTATCAATTTAGGTAATATATGTGACATTCTTTTAGATATTATAGAAGTAAATCCTTTAAAATCATGACTTAAAATTGAAATGGGCCTATGTGAAGCTGGGTCTGATGGGTCTTTACCATCTTTAGGAATTAAAGCCACCACAGCTTTCTTCCAAAATGCAGGTGCTTCCCCTCCTTTTAAAATACTGTTAAACAAAGCCTTCCAGACATTTATAACTTTCTTCTCTCCTAACTTCTAAACTTACAGAGGAACACCGTGTATTCCTGAAGACTTTCCTACAGACCATATCACTAGTTTTACCTCATCTCCTACTATCTCAACTAATTGCTAAGCCTCATCTAACTTGAACCCTGTGATACTTAAGTCTTCCATCAAGATTTTCATTTTTGCTCTTCCATGATTTCTACTTTTCTCTGCTTTATAAAAATGTGTATAACATTTCTGGACTATCTCTAATACCTCTACAGGATGTCTGGTTGTTTATCTTGTTATAGGCTCCCTAAGTTTGACAACAACACTTTCCACTATCTGTTGCCTAAGTTGTGTTAAACATTTTTGTGCTCTGGAGTTATTGTCAAAAACAGTTGCTTAACAGCAATCTTTGTCAGCCCCTCTAAATAATTCCTGTTATTTCTTAACCATGTTTCTTTTTCTTTTATTTCTACTCTATTCTTAAACTCTTTCATTTTATCCCACTCACTAGCTATAACGTCTGAAGAATTTTTTATCTTCCCTATTAACTGTCAAATAATTTCCACTACCCATTCCTTAAATTCCTCTCTTCTTAACAGGTAGAGTGCTAATGTCTCACTTTTATCTTAGATGTTATTAGCAGATGATCTGAAATAGTTACTGGGATATGTGTTGAAGCTTTCAATTAAATGCACGTTTCTGTGAAGTATAATTTCTGTCCAGTACAATCCAGTTACTGTACCTTGGGGAATAATATGCAAATTCTCTCAGAGCTCTACTACTGAATTCTCATCTTCCATACCAAATATTTTCATAAATTTCTTCAAAATTCTAAACCTCATTTGTTATATGTCCCCTTCAAGGTCCTCCACATAAATCCTCATAAATTTATACCACAAGGAGACTTCAAAGAATTTTTCCTCAGACAGATAGCAAATGTTGGAGATGTGATGGGGAATGTAGTAATAATTGGGAACATATTTTTTGGAAGTGTAATGAGTTAGCAGACTTAAGAAAATCCCTACAGAGTAGTCTGTCACAAATATTGGGTGAGCAAATGGCTGTAACTAAGGAAATGATTCTTTTGAGTTGGGACAAAGGATCTGAACTGCCTATCCATAGTAAAGCCTTAAGTTTAATTCTGCTTGTTGCCAAAAAAAATCTAAGCAAGTAGAAATGAAAGTCTAAACAAAATGTATTTGAAGTATTGAGTACAAGAAATGCTATAACTGAAGAGTGATTTTTAGAATGTAAGGGGTCACATAAATAAGCAGAAAAGTACAGTTTTGTACCTACCATAAATGTAGATGTCCGAACTGGATAGCATCTGCAGTCATAACAAGTGGGTTGTCCTGTCGTCAGGCAGCCCTGCAGTCGGCCGGATTCCAAAGTCCGGGTCCGGCTTCGGCTGATGTCGCACTCCACCCGACGTCATCTCTGCTGGTCTTCGGGTATAAAAGCATCAGCCGACGCCATTTTCCTCAGTGTTTCTTGCCCCAGATGCCAGTAGCCCTCTTGCAGGGTAAAATTTGGATAGATGCCAATGTTTCCAAATAGATAGAGGTAAACACAACAATAAGCATATATGTACATATATACAAACAAATACACCATAAAAGACTCCCCCCCAACAGCTAGCTATTAGGAGGGTAAACACCCTAGGAGTACCACAGAGGGGAAGGAGGGAGGGTAATCCTGACTGCAGATGCTATCCAGTTCGGACATCTACATTTATGGTAGGTACAAAACTGTACTATGTCCTTCATGGATGCATCTGCAGTCATAACAAGTGGGTAGAATACCATAGCCAACTAGGGGAGGAGGATAAAGGTAGATTATGGTGTGTTTAAGATCCCTTGCAGTACAGCAGTGGCAAACCCTGCTCGGGATCTGGAATAAAGAGGCAAATTATAATGCTTGGCAAATGTATGCACGGAGGTCCAAGTAGCCGCCTCAATAATGTCTTTGGTTGCCACTCCTCGTAAGAAGGCTGTGGTAGTGGCTGTTGCCCTTGTAGAATGAGGTCTTATGTTCTGTGGAATTGGTTTTCCATGGAAGGAGTAACAGTATCGTATGCAATTTCCTATCCATTTGGAGATTGTCTGTTTGGAAATAGCTTTTCCTTCCCTTCCAGTTGCATAGGCTACAAAAAGTTGGTCAGTCTTTCTGCTATTTTTTGTTCTGTCCAAGTAGTAGCGTAGCTGTCTATGTACATCCAAGGTATGCAGTATTCTTTCCCCTCTGTTTTGTGGGTTGGGAAAGAAGGAAGGTAGGTGGATTGCCTGGTTTAAAGATACTCTGGATACCACCTTAGGCATAAATGTAGGATTAGTCCTCAAGGACACTCTATCTTGGTGGAAGATTAGGAAGGGTTGCACTGCCATTAAGGCCTGTAGTTCTGAAACCCTCCTTGCTGAAGTAATTGCCAGTAGGAAAGCAGTTTTCCATGACAGGTGTTGTAGGTCTGCTGTTGCTGCTGGTTCAAAGGGTGCTAGTGTCAACTTTTCTAGCACAAAGTTTAAGTCCCAAGCTGGTAATGGTGGTTTCCTGGGAGGTTTTACATTCTTGATTCCTCTGAGGAACTGCCTGAGCAAAGGGTGTGAAAAACAGGAGGATCAAAGCTGTATTCTGCTGAAATAGCTGATGCATGTATCTTGATGGAGGAGTAGGACAGGCCTGAATGAAGAAGTTCGCCAGATACTCCAGAATGTTAGGCATATCTATGTTTGACACATCTTTTCCTCTTTCGGTACTCCAAATGACAAACCTTTTCCATTTTCCAGCATAGTTCTTTCTTGTTGAAGGTCTGCGTGCTTCAAGAATAATGTCTTTAACTCTTTGGGAAAGTTCTGGATTAGCTGCTGCTATGTGATGTTCCATGCAGTCAGTTGCAGCGTTTTAGGTTTGGATGTATGATGCTGTAGTTGTTCTGAGTTAACATCAAAGGCATCAGGGGTATTGGCCACATGTTGTTCCGAGACATGCTCTTCAGTAGTGGATACCAGTGTTGTCTTGGCCAGTTTGGGGCTATCAGGATTATCCTTGGACGTTCTTCCTTGATCTTTAGTAGTACCTTGTGTATCAGAGGAAGAGGAGGAAATGCATATGCTGTTAGGCCTTTCCAGTTGAAGGAGAGCGAGTCCACTTTCCATGCTAGTGGGTGGAATGTCCTCGTGCAGAATTTTTCGAGCTGGTGATTGAGAGGTGATGCGAATAGGTCTATCTGTGGCATTCCCCATTTCTTTGAGATGGTCTTGAAGATGTCCGGTGCAGCTTCCATTCGTGGGCATCCGAAGTGGTTCTGCTTAGTATGTCTGCTAGAGTATTGTCTTTCCCCGGTACAAATATTGCCTGTAACTGAATGTTGTAGCTGAGTGCCAGGGTCCACAGCTCCAAGGTCATTCTGCATAGGGGTATGAATGAGTGCCTCCCTGTTTGTTGATGTACCACATGACTGTGGTGTTGTCTGTCCTTATCATCAACTGGCCCTCTTTGAGGAAAGGTTTGAACTTTTGGATTGCCAGTTGTACTGCCAGCATTTCTTTTAGATTGATGTGCAGGTGAATTTGATCCTGTGTCCACAATCCTTGCACGCATTTGTCCAGCATGTGGGCCCCTATCCTAGATCTGAAGCGTCTGTTGTGATGGTCTGGCTTGGTTGACATCTGCGGAAGGGCAGGCCTGGGTTTGACTGGCATGCCTGAGCCCACCATAGAAACTCCTGTTTTAAGCATGGAATTAGTGGGATTTCTGTTTCTAGACTGTGTCTGTGTTGGGACCATAAATTCTTTAGGTACCACTGTAGTTTCCTCATATGTAGTCTGGCAAATGGGACCAAGATTATGCATGATGCCATGAAGCCCAAGGCCTGTAGAAATTTTCTTGCTGTTAACTTGTTCAGTTTTGTTAGTGCCAAGAAGTAAAGAGGAAGTTTTTTTTTTTTTTTTTTTTTTGTTTTTCTGTAGACAGGAATGCCATTTGTTGTACTGTGTCCAATTCCGCGCCCAAGAATGTCCTTGTTTGGGATGGTATCAGCCTTGACTTTTGTAAATTGACTGTGTATCCCAGTCCTTGTAGCAAGTAAATGACCCTTTGTAAATCTGTTGTCAGCTTGCTTTTGTTGTCCCCTTGTAGCAGGCAGTCGTCCAGGTATGGATAAATTTGAATCCCCTGTAGTCTGCAATGGGCGATTACTGATGCCAGGCATTTTGTGAATACTCTGGGCGCAGTAGATAAGCCAAAGGGCAATGCTGAGAATTGAAAGTGCTCTGATCCTGCAAGAAATCTGAGGTATCTTCTGCAGATTGGTCGAATTGGGACGTGCAGGTATGCCTCCTTGAGATCTAGAGTTACCAGCCAAGACTCCTTGCCCAGCATGGGAAGAAGTTGCTGTAGGGTCAGCATTTTGAATTTTGGGACGATGATGTATGTATTTAAGGTGGACAGGTCGAGAATTGGTCTCCAACTTTTTCCTTTCTTGGAACTAGGAATAGTCTGGAGTAGAACCCTTTCCTTGTTCTGCTGTTGGCACTCTTTCCACAGCTCTCATGTTTGCTAACTCCATTATCTGGCGTAGAGCCTCTGTTTTTTGATGTGGAGGTAGATTTGGCATTCCTCTTTTGACTGGTAAAGTGTGGAAGTGAAACCGGTAACCTTGATCTATGGTTTGTAAAATCCACTTGTCTTTTGTTATGTAGTGCCAGCTCTTTGAAAATAAGGTTAACTTTCCGCCTAGAGGAGCTGCTATCTGTTCCCTGGTAGGCGGATTTAGGATTAAGTCACTGTGACTGTGCTGATGTAGAGGCAGTGGCTGTGTCTGTGCCTCTGTTGTTACCTTGCCACTGTCGTCCTCTATAGGCACCTCCTCTGGATTGGGTTCTGCCTCTGGAACGTCTATTCCTGCCCCTTTGAAATTTTGCAGAGTCAGGAAAGGACCAATTTTTGGCAGGCCAGTTCCTGCTAAACCTTGGGGGTTGGACTTGCAGGAAATCTTTAACAGTTTGAACAGATTTTGCCTTTTCTTCCATTTTCTTCATGACCTGCTGGGCAGGTGTACCAAACAAACTTGTCTTGTCCATAGGAGCATCTAGCAACTTAGCTTTAACATGATCCGGTAAAGCTTGTTCCTTTAACCATGCATGTCTTCTTATCACTGTGCCTGTCATGGCTGATCTAAATGAAGCCTCCAGTGCATCATAGCCACATTTTAAAGAATGGTTGCTAACCTGTTGTATGTTATTTACCATCTCTAATACATATTTCTTATCAAGAGATTCATCAGTAGTTAGCTTTTTAGTTAACTGATCAAGCATAAACTCTTGGTATTGTATCATGTGAAACTGACAGTTTAAAGCTCTAGCTGAGAGAGTAGCTGAAGTGTAGACCTTTTTACCCCATCTGTCTAGTGACCTTGCTTCCCTTTCAGAAGGAATAGGGTTTTTAGCTGTGGTTGCGGCTACTGCCTTGGGACCCTGGGATATAGTTTCTGGGTCTGCAAGAGGAGCCTTGTAAAGGTGGTTGAAAGCATCATCCACCACAGAGAGAACAGGAGGTATAGCTAAGGGCCTGTGCTGTGGTAGGTGCAGAAAAGTCCTAAGTCTTTTTCTGGAGTCTGAAAAATCCTGTTGCTGCCATTGGAACTGTTCTCGCATGGCATGCAGGGTTTCTCCAAAGGAGAATTCTTCTGGTGGGGAAGCAGCTGGAATGGATTCTTCAGCATCAGAATCTTCGAAATTGGAAAAGGGAGCCTCAGGCTGGTCAGTTATGTCTGATTCATGAGCAGAATCATCAGAAGACACTGGCTCAGGGGGCTCTGCCCTAGGTCTCTTCTCTGGGGGCTGAGAGGCCCTGTCTGGGTGAGATTGAGATCCTCTAATTAAAGAAATTAAATCTTCTGCCAAAGAAAGCATTTGAGAACTAGAAGAGGGCCTGGATGAGGGGGTTTAACAGGCACTGATTTAGTAGTCTTGGCTGCTTTAGCCCTGGCGAAGGCCTTAATGGACATGGCTGCTGGAGGCCTAGCAGTACCACGTGCTGGGGTAGAGACATCCAAGGGGATGGTATCTGATAAGTCAGTCACCGTAGTGGGTAAAATTTCTGAGGTCGATTCAAGAGTTGTAGCAGGGGCCTCAGTTGTAAGAATAGGTTCAGCTGTACTTTGAGCAGTTTTCTCGGTTTCGGCCGAAACTGAGACACTCGCGGTTTGCTTTGCCGTGGTTTCGGCAGAAACCGCGGACCGCGAGTGTCGGTCTTTATCTTTGCGTTTTTTGGGGGTAGTCGGAGAATCCGACGACATAATGTACGCAAAATCGGTACCGAAAAACTGCTCTGCAAACTCCGACCGACGCCTAAGCGTTCGTCGGTTGAAAGAGGCACAGGCCGAACAGGCTGCTACGTCGTGGGCTGGGCCTAAACAAGGCAGACAGTAAGAGTGGAAATCTTTATGAGGTATTTGTTTCCCACAGGTTAAACAATTGTTAACTTTTTCTGACATCGGCTGAGGCAAGAAAGAGTCCCCAACGGGGTACTTAGCTTTAGAAGTCTTCGAAGTAGTATTCGGTAGAAGTAATCTCTGGATCCGACCGACCGGCACTTGCGAACAGCTTCTGCTTCGGGCGCCACGCGGCAAGAAAGACTGAGGAAAATGGCGTCGGCTGATGCTTTTATACCCGAAGACCAGCAGAGATGACGTCGGGTGGAGTGCGACATCAGCCGAAGCCGGACCCGGACTTTGGAATCCGGCCGACTGCAGGGCTGCCTGACGACAGGACAACCCACTTGTTATGACTGCAGATGCATCCATGAAGGACATCTGAACAATACATACAGAATAATGTTCAGGACATGTGAGGTTTAAAGGAAAGCAGGAATTCAGCAATTTATGTAATGCTGGACTGATGATAGTTGCAAATAAAAGATACATGATATATAATGTATGCAAATGGAAAACATTAATATGGTTTTATTTTCTTTTGTGTGTCTTAAGTAATGATTTAATAAAGGGGGGGGTTAAAAAAAGAATCTTACTTTCTCCCTATCATACGCAACTCTACTGCTCCATGGAGACACAGTAGTTTCCTCAGTGGCATGCCCAGATACCATACATGGATCTGTAACAGGTTTTCTTGTACATGTATTTGAGGGAATTCTTCACCTATAAAACTAGTGAGATTTACTTATCCTAAAAGCAGGAGGATGGGAATATAGCTCCAGATGTAGATTGGCAAATGCATCAGCCAAAGCGTCAGTTGCTGGGAGAATAAACAAAGGCTTACAGTGTAGCATGCCCAATTGCTCCCTGAATCTAAATTGGACCAGAGTGAATTCCTTGGCTTCTCATCTGATGTAGTTTTTCATACTTTGAAAGGAATTTATCAAACAGATATCCTCTGTTTGGTATGCAAAGGATAGGATGTGCTCAGTGTCAAACTCAGACAGAGTGGAAGGACATCTGGGCCACATAGACAAGTACCTCCTCCTCTGCAAAATAGGAGTCTGAATCTTCTGAAAGGGAGCAATCCCTTCTTTTGAAGGAATGAACCCCCTGATACTGATTCCTTTTCAGCAGATGTCTGGATGTTCTTTAACAAGCCAGCTTTACAAAGTGCTGGGAGGGAGCCTAGTACAGGGTCTGGTAACAGGACCTGTGAAACACCTCTTGATGTAAGATGGCAGATGTCTTAGCTGACTTGGCCTAGGGCTTAGTAAATAAGATTGCCATGGATTCTTAAGTATGTGGTATAACTTTCTCTGACTGAGGCATGAAGTTTTGCTCTCCACTTGATTGCCTTGATCCTTGCATAGTGGGGACAGCTTGCTATGTTGTGCTCATTCCCCAAACAACATATATAATTAACATGACAATCTTAGTAGGGAATCTGCTTCACAGAGTCAACATAACTTATATAACCTTTCAAAATCTGAACCTGACTTTCATCTAACCCTGGTGCCCGAAAGTGACAGTAAGCAATGAAGCAAGAGGGTATTTATCTGAGAAATCTTGAAGGCAGGCAGATCAACAGACTGATGATGATGCCTTGGAACTGTGTATTAATCCTGATATAAACTGCAGTAAGACAGCACTAAAGTAAATGCGGGTGGACAGCCCTCTTATACTAATTAAGTCCATGGGGATGGCATCCACTCAGCCTGAAAGAGGAAGGGTACTAAGCTCTGGAAGACAGGCTGGCCACCAATCCTTTAGCAGCTGAAGTCGCAAGTATCATCAGTGCAAAATAAAAACATACAATGAACATCACTACTCCATAGATGGTGAAAAAGCCTCAAGTTGGACTATTCATGTTAATTTCCCTCTCAAAACAGTACTTCCTAAAAATTAGTATGTGCACAGTGTGGGATTACTGAATACATATACATTTGTAGGTATTACGCAGTCAAACTATACTAACAAATATTACTTTTACACATAATAGGACAAACAGAGAAAAACTCACATTCCCACTCCAATGGCATAGAGGAATAAACCACTATGAGGCAGGCAACCCTAGTTCAATTAGTGGCTCAGGCACTAAATGGAGTGGTTGGGAGGATAGGGTACTGCTATCCTGAGGGACAGGACACATGCTGATGTATCTCCAGTGGTGTCTAGAGAAGGCTGGAACCCACTGAGGTTAGATGTCGGGCTGGGAAGTGGGATAGATGGTGCAGTGCACACCTCTTAGGGGCTATGTGGACCAAGCAAGCCATGGCGCAATGACTAACCAGTCATAGTGTGCACTAGGCACATAGGGGAAGACAAATAGGCCAGCAAAAATCCCACAATCCTGGGGATGATAGTATTTGCAACACTCTGCCTCCTTTGAGTGAAAGAAGAATATCCAAGTTGAGCCCTCAGATGGTAGGTTGACCAGTTTATTGGATGGAGAGAAATGTTGAAGGTAATGGGGTACTGTATGGAAAAAAAAAGATATTAACTCACACATCCACATTTACACGTTTGGATTAGCATTATCCACCTGTAATATAGCAAGTCTTACTACTACTTGCATCACCATACCCTATGCTCAGTAATCCCCTCATTCTTCTACCCTGAGTGCTATTACACTCCTGCCTTTCTTTACAAAGAGCCCGAGTCACCAAACCTGTCAGCTGTGTACTTCTCTAAAAGAACCTTAAACAAAATAATTCATATGATGTAATGCTCTTGTTGGTCTCAAGGTAAAGAGCAAATAATTTATTCCACTATTAATATGTATACCCTCAGTTATGAAGCTGGCTTTGTTTTCAAATATTTAAGCTGAAAAGCAGTCTTTTCTGCAAGAAAGATGTAGTTAATAAAGTATGGTTGCTTAATTCCTACTTTATCTCTAACAGTAGATGTTCAAATTCCTCACTGCATCACTAGCATTTTGGAATATCCGCCAAGGTAATGTAGAACTACAGATCCACCCCCCCCCCCCCCCAGCTGCCTACGTCAGTTTTTTTTTTTTTTTTGCTTCCACAAAGGAGAGGAAAATACCTGAAGCTAGAATCATCTAGCAAGAGTAAATTTACAGACATCCATAGCACCAAATAAAAAACAAAAGAAACAACAACCAAATAAAGGAGGCTGAAACCTTCCTCAACAAAGCACAATCTGGGGGATTTCAGATGGCTGCTGCCACTGAGGCAGTAAAGTTTATTAAAATCTACTGTTGCAGGTAAGTAGCACTTGCACAACTGTATTTTGTTCATTATTCCCACTGCTTAAGTGGCATTTTGGATAGATTCCCAAAGCTTACCTTACACCTGGGAGTGGCAAGATAAGGATCCTGGAGCCCCTGGAGAATGGTCTGTCATTATTTGGCCCTATGAGCAATCTTGAGTAAAAGCCTGTAGGTTCTTCCCCTCTCAGTAATCTCTCTCTCTCTCTATGGCACCCTGCATAAGCAGTACTTGAAGAAGAGGCTATACCAAGTGTCTTTGAGTTGTGGTTCCTCAAAAGAAAACTGCAGTTTGCACCAATGTTTCATAATCTTTAAGACCCATTTGCCTTTGAGCAATGATATCATTGTTTGACAAAGAGGCCTAACTGGTCCCCTCTCTTTAGAGGGCAAGAGATGGTATGCTGGGGCAATTTGTGGAAATGGGTTAATGCTTTTTTATGGGACTGGAGAAGGAATAGCATGTTAGAGCTATAGTTGTTTCTTCTCTGAATGTTAGTTCTGAGGACTATTCCTTGGTTTCCCCTTCTAGTCACCTTGCCATTTTCTTATTTTCAGTGACCCCTTCTTAACTTTTATGGTGTCTGCCATTTTCTGCCTTTGGTGGAAAGACCAGCCTTTTTGTGGAGTAGTTTCTACAGTAATTAGTTGCAGGGGATATGGAAAAAAAGCTTGAAAGACTTAACAGACTTCCAGTTTTTCTCTAGATTATTTATCGCCTTGTTTGTACAGTCCAGTGAAAAGCTCCTTGTGCACAACGTCATAAAGAAGTTCTGCTTTCACATGGACTGACTGAGAGGCTGAGTTCTCAGCAAGACTGACTCCTTATTAATGACCCTGTGGTTGCTGCCTAATGTGTGTGACACATGATGGATCAGTGATCCATTCTGGTAAACAAATGGGAAAATAAAAATTAATACATTCACAGAATCAAAGTCATATTTTAGGGAGTATTTAGCCACCTGGAAACTAAAGGTCCAAATTTCATGCACTTTGTTTTTCAGGTTGTTTTCTTGTATTCCCCTCAGCCTTTGATCTTGATTTGGGAAAGTAAAGTCCCCTGGAATTTTTGCAAGTTTATCTGGCAGCATCAAGCCCTGAAGGCTAGAGCAGCAGAAGTATATGCAGCTGCCACATATTCTGTCAAGACTCTTACTCTCCCTGGACTTCCAAGATGGCTGCACACTGGTCAACAGCTTAATTTAAGCTCTCCCAGTGTGAAAAAAGAAACTGTGACATAAGTTTGACTAAAATTCAGTTACTAGGAAATAAGTACACTGCCTAGATACCAGGAAAAGAAGAAGTTTAGAAAGTCTGAAAGAAAATCAACCAGAAATGTTGAAGAGAAAACACTTTCTGAAAAGAATCCTGTAACTGTTCAGCAAAAATCATTTCAAGCTTCAGCTTTGGTATAACAGATGGCTTCTAGTAATCTAGAGGAAAAAATAAATCAAATGTACTCAGAGGTTATTAAAATAAATGAAACATGGAAGGAGTACTTCAACTCAGATAAGAAAAGGCTGGAAAAAAAAACAAAAGAACCCTTAAAACGGCTATTCAGATGGACTGATAAAAATGCAAAAATCAGAGGATGAAATGAAGAAAAAGCTGGTTGAGTATAAGACTTCTCAAGAAAAGCTGTTTCAAAAAATGGCAGAGCTAGAAGACAGTGCACACACACAAAATCTGATTTTTCTGCTGTACCATAGAAGCTGGAATGAACGCACAGTACTAACTTTATGAAAGCACAAATAAGCAACTGGAGTGATACTTTACATCAGGATTTGTTAATTGAAAGTCCAAGTCAAGTGTATACTCCAAACCTAGCCATTAGAAAGCAGCCAAGACATGTATTAGCAAATATGTAATCATTCCAGCAGAAAGAGTTGATCCTGATAAAACTGTGGCAAATGGAAAAGTATTAAACACTAGAGACAGCAGGGTAATTCTGGAAAATGATTGATTATTCACTGTAACCTGTTCACCAGGTAAAAAAGAAGCAAATTGTATCCCTGCAATCAGGGAATGTCAATATGCATTTGACAGATTCAAGCTTCTGTTTCCATCTAACTTCAGAATGCTTTTTCCTGAAGCATCAACATTTTTTGATGTAGAACAAGCTAAGGAGGAGATAAAAATGTTTATCCAGCAAACGGAAGGGGGCTCTTCTCATTCTTCTGATGATAAAGCTCAAAGACACTTTTGCCAGTGTAACCTTTTCTAATGTTCCAAAGGAAAATGTTTCAGAAACAGAAAAAAAAACATAGGTATGGCCTAGAATAATCAGAAGTACCTTGGACTTCAACCAGAATATGGTGTTGGCAGATGAGAGGTGAACAGAAAAACCAGCAACACTGAAATTAGTGAAAAAAATGAAAGACTATGAAGTATAATTCCATTTGTGAAATATTGTTTTGCAAGAAAAAACTTGTTGAAAATGACTACACTTTTATTGACTTTGTTAAACTTGTGGGTAGACTGTAAAACATATACCCCACTTTATTCCATTAATGTTTGTAGAAGCACTAAAAGGAAAAAGAGTAACTAAGTAACAGTAGCCCAGGCAGGTATGACCCTAACCCTGAGCAGTATCCTTCCTTCACCAAGAATGATGCCACAATATAGAGACAAGATGATCAGCTTTAACAATTGGCTTAATGTCTGGTGTCATTCAAAGGGGATCCAGTGTCTGTCTGCCTGGGATGACATGCTTGACAAGCCACGCTGCTTCGCAAGGGACGGCTTGCACCTGTCACCCCTGGGATTCCGGATATTGGCTAAGGCTCTTGCCACCCCCATAGTGCCTTTTTAGGCAAGGCTCAAATTCTAAACCTACCACCCTAGAAAACAAAAATGGGAAGAAACTGAGGGTAATGCTGCTCAATGCCAGAAGTCTAAATCTCAAAATGCACGCACGAGGCCCTTCTCAGTATGGAGAACATCGATGTCTGTGCTGTAACTGAAACCTGGTTCAAGGCTCCTGAGAGCACCCGGCACTATTAGGTTTTACCTCATATCATGCGTTCCGCCCCAAAACCCAGACCACACCACAAAAGGAGGGTGTATCCATATTCATAAAGGATACTCACACCTCCAGGTTGGTGGCAACGCATAAGCTTCGGAAACCATCCAGGTGCAACTAACCATAGGCAAAACTGCTCTACAAATTGTAGCATGCTACAGGCCACCCTCTCAAACTCAGGAACCCCACACAGCCTTCCTGAAGACACTGGAGGGTATAAATGTATCTCCAAACACCATCATATTGGGTGACTTCAACTACCCGAATATAGACTGGGAACATTACTCAAGCCCTAACTTTCTAGCCCAACGGTTCCTGGAGTTCATAAATTCAAATGCCATGGAACAGCTAGTCACTGTTCCCACGAGAGGAGAAAATATACTAGATCTCATTGTCACAAACATGGGGACAAAATGCTCCACACCGAAGTATATCCCTCATTGGTGAGATCTGATCATAAACTAATCTCACTGGAAATCCACATCCCGCCCCACCCCAAGCAAAAGACCATAGTGAAGAACTTCTCTAAAGCAAACTTCACACTACTCAAGACTGGTGTGGTATCCTTCAAGGCCCCTGAGCCAGAGGAAACCACAACCCAAGCTGCGGAAGCCCTTACAAATGCCTTCTATGAACACCTCCAGGACTGCATGGATCAGGCAATCCCAAATAAAACCAAGACTCTTTCCACAAAGGGCAAACGTCCAGTCTGGTGGACCCCAGCCATTAACAAACTTTACAATAAGAGGAGAAAGCTATTACATGATAGAACAAAATCCATAAAAGGGAAGTCACCCCTGATCATTATTAGTAAAAAATACGAGCACTCATAAAATCAACTAAGGCCAATTTTGAGAGAAAAATTGCCATGGATTCAAAGGACAATCATAAGGCCTTTTTCAGCTATGTTAGGAACCTGGGTGGAAACTCCCAGATATGCTCAGAATTAGTCCAAAATGATACAAAAATCACTGAACCCACAGACATTGCCAACATACTGGCAGACAGGTTCAGTGCAAACTTCACCCCCTCTCCCCTAAAGGAGAGATAACTATCCCAGCCGAGTGTAGCCTCCCGGACATCTCAAATGCGCAGGTGAAAGCTGCTCTCTCTAAAGCTAAAAACACAGCATCAATGGGACCGGATGGTGTCCGCGGCTGTGTGCTACACGAGCTAAATGAGGAATTAAACCCGCACATAAGGCAGCTGTTTAATCTTAGCCTTACCACAGGATACGTGCCCAAGGAGTGGCGTACGTCAACTGTGGTCCCACTCCACAAAGGCGGCGCCTCTATGGACCCTGGTAATTACCGCCCCATAAGCTTAACAAGTCTAGTCTGCAAAGCTATGGAGAGGATCATAATGGAGCTCATAAACAAAGATATAGGGACTTGCAGACATTGGACCCGACCCAGTTTGGCTTTATCAAGGGAAGATCATGCCTTTTGAACTTGGTTGACTTCTTGAAACAGTCACCAAGGCCATTGATGAGGAAAGGCAGTCCATACAGCCTACCTTGACCTTGCAAAGGCTTTCGACACAATACCCCACTCGGGTATTGTAGAAAAACTTACCAGCTTAAATGTAAACCCATATGTCACAAGATGGGTTGCAAACTGGCTTAAGGACAGAACCCACAGGGTTAGAGTTGCTGGCGCTGTGTCAGACTCCAAGCCGGTCACAAGTGGTGTCCCACAGGGCTCGGTCCTTGGCCCCTATTGTTTGGCATCTACTTCTCAGAAGTACAGGCCAACATGGGAGGACTTTGGCTGACAAAGTTTGCAGACGACTGCAAACTGGGCCATAGTGGAAAGTGCATCGGACACGGATATCCTTCAGAAGGGACTCACGGAAACAGATAGCTGGTGCCAGAGCCATGGCCTGAAGTTAAACGCCAAAAATGTATAGTCATACCCTTCGGGAAAAACAAGGTAACCCCAAGCTACCATATAGGTGGCAATCCACTAAGCACAGAAGAGGTTATCAGGGACCTGGGGACCCAGGTTGACAGTGGCCTTTCTTTTGACACTCACATTGCTAAAGTGGTTAGAAAGACCTTCTACATTGCCCACCTGATCATGAAGGGATTCACATCCAGATCTAGTGAGGTCATTGTTCCCCTGTACTCTTCACTTATCAGACCAATGATCGAGTACAATGCCCCATTCGGGATGTATCTCACCCGACATCTGCAGCAATTGGAGAGACCCCAAAAGTTCCTCACCAAAAGGATAAAGGGACTCCAAAATCTGTCATATGCTGCCAGATTGAAGAAACTCCAGCTCTATTCAGTCGCATACCGTCTGCTCAGAGGTGACATGTGCCTGACATACAAGGCCATGTCCAACCCGGAATTAATGGACATGCTCCACCTCAAAAATCCAAATCCACCAAAACCACTAGAGCAAGCGAC
Organism: Protopterus annectens; assembly: GCF_019279795.1. Lineage (NCBI taxonomy): Eukaryota > Metazoa > Chordata > Ceratodontiformes > Protopteridae > Protopterus > Protopterus annectens. Next base: position 628,360,461 of record NC_056734.1, read on the forward strand.
TTAAACCTTAGCATGGATATAAATAGGACGTGCTGGAGGGATAGATTTATCACTCAGAGACTCCCTATGCTGTGGAATAAAATCCCGGTCCATGTGAGGCAGAGCACCTCGCTGACTCTGTTCAAGAGAAATCTAGACCTGTGGATGGGAGATCGTAGGTTTACCCCAGGAATCATCTCTGTGTCACTGCTGGACAGAGGCACAACAAACTAATGGGCACAGTATTTTTTCATATAAGGGGTGGCGTAAGCCACAATAATTTGGGCTAGGCTTATAAATGCCTTAGGGCAGATAGCCTAGTATAAACCTATGAACCTATGAACCTATGAACAATTTTTGTTATTAGTATTTGTAAAAAAAACATCACAATATAAACTGCAGGATACATAGTAAAGCAGTTTTGTGTAGTAGGTAGTCAGGGGTATTTTAAATGTGAGGTAGTCTTTCCAGTGACTGTTGTGTGTGTTACAGATATTAAAAGTAAACAGGCACTTTTTACTTGTAAGAAATACAGGCTTCACAGTACAAAGAGTAGAAAGGCTTGACAAAAGCAAGTTTACTGTGAATATGCTGTGATTTAGTGATGTTGGGGTAGGGGTGAGGTGTGCCCTGATTACATTTAGAATCAAGATAGTTTCCATTATTTTTACACAAGTGACTGTCCTGATTAATGCTCTTGGCTTTAACTATAAACAAGTACTTCTTGGAAGCAAGAAGGATTCAAAAATAAGACAAAATGAAGAAAGTCATGAAAAATGCTAAGTTTCTTTTAAATGCAAAAATATTAGCTTGTTTTATTTTTCATTAGCAAATGTTCAGTGGTAGTCAAGAAGCCTGCAGCTGAAGGCAGTTGAACAATCTAAGCTCAGTGAAATTGACAAAGCTTCACTGCGACATTTACATGAAGGCAATCTGAAGGTGCAAGCAATTAATTTATTACTAACATTTTTAGTGATCATCACTTAAAACAAAGGCAAACATACATTTACATACAAAATACAATTTTACCTGGTTACAGACACTATACAGTGCATATATACTTTTGTACATTTATCATCAGTTCAACATTACATATTTTGATCAATTCCCACCTACCTTCAAACCTCACCTTTCCTCCAAAACATTATTCTGTATGCATTGTTCATGGAATCTCAGTTTTCTATGTAATTTGCTCCTACCCTTTTATAGATTTCACTTTTAGTTCTTTTATCTCTGCTGCAATATCCAGTTGGCACATACTTTGACTTACATTTTCTAGTAAGTGCTTTTTATGACTGCCATCACAAACTTAACAAGACTTTAGCATTTCTAGGCAATTCAGATCCTGTATCCCAGCTCAAAAATAAAATAAAATAAAACAAAATAATAACTTCCTTAGTTACACCCATCTGCTCACCCAATATCTCTGAAAAAGTACTTCCAACTACATCTTTTTCCCCCTCATACCTTCAACATTTGCCATCTACCTGAGGAAAAATTCTATGGAGTTTGCTTGGGGTATAAAAATACCTATGCAAACACTTGCAAGCAAAAATTCTAAACATAAAGCCTCTAGGAGAACAGATTCCTCCAGCATAAGGTTAGAGGGAGTCCAGCCACCTATCTGTTTAAAGATTTCTAGGATGTCTCTAAAAGGAACATCTTCAGGAGGTAACTGTGGTGACTCTTCACCCTCATCGAAATTCATGTCTAGGTGATTCTTTTTGCATGTCTGCTTCCTGGGAACTTCCTCATTGGGATGGTCTGGGGAAGTCTCGAAAGAGAAAATCAAAATTCCCTCAGAGGGAACCTGAGTCTTTGATACGGGATGCTCCTGTCATGAAACGTGGTGAGGCTCTTCATGCTGCGGCATCATGGTAGAATATCTAGGATCCGAGGGGGAAGGCTTCATCTGGTCTGCTGAGGCACAGAACACTTGTCACAGCCTCGAAGGCACGCCTCAAAGGAGCTAGAGAGGGGCTCTTATCTGAGAAAACAGGTTTCTGAATCATCACCCCCTCCACTCAGTCAGCAATGTCCCTGAGGTGGAAACCAGAGCCAAGGCTCCAAGGAGCAGAAATGGCTCCAAAAACACTTCTGAATCGAATGCTGCACCTCAGATCCAACAGGCAAGCTTTGGTTCCAAGGGCTCTCTAGATCCAAATAGACTGGAGATACAATGATCCTCGAATCTGACACTGATGTATTTGGATGGCTAGGGTCTTGTAATTCTAAAACAACAGAAGGTGTTACAGGAGGAATCTGCATGGGAGGTGTGGTGGAAGGTTGGAAAGCCTGACTCAGAGGGGTAGGTTCTGAAAGAAAACCAATCTGCCCCTGCACCAACAGGATCTTTTTCACCACTCTCTCCACATCTTCTGTGAGGCTTCTACAGGAATGAATGGAGTAAACGGACGGAGATGCTGGTCTCTGTAAAAATGGTGATGGACATTTGTCAGCAACTGGGTCCATGGATGGAGAGTATCTGGTCCAAGGGCAATAAAGTTTCTATGAGTTATGTCAAGAGTCTGATCAGATAAGGTGGGATCTGATGGCTTTGATATCTTCTGATCCGACTTGGCCAATGTCAGATCCATAATGTTTTGCTTTGCCTAGTATGATCCGAAGTAGTAGTCGGATCTTGCACTTTTGACTTTTTCTGATCGGGGTTGAAACAGGTTCTTTTGAGCTTCTCTGCCAAGAAGATTCTGAAGAGGATTTTGAAGAAATAGAAGGCTTTGTCTTTGGAGGATGGAATATGGCTTCTCCAAAAGAAGATGGAATGAGGCCTTTTAAAATTAATTTTTACACTCTGCGAGAGCTCGAGGATTAAATCTGTGACAAATAGAAGCAATCTTCTGACAAATGCAGAGGGCCCAAACAGTACATACAAAGAGTGTGGACATTCAAAAAGTACAGTTGTGTACACTTATTAACATAAATGTAGATGTTCGAGTGTATTCACTCACTGTTGCAGTCATTACATTTGGGTTATCTGCTTGCAGGTAGCCCTCAGTCGGCCTGATTACCAAAGTCTTGGGTCCTGCATCAGTTGCTGTTCCTTCTTCCAGGATGTCAGGTTGTCAGGGGTATATAAAACATGCAGCCGATGCCATTATGTCAGTTTTTCTTGCCCCAGATGTCAGGTGCCCCCTAATGGAAAACAATTAAATATAAAAGTACAAAGATATACCTCCAACAAAAAATACACCAAAAAATACAAATACACCAAAAAGGCTTTTAAGCATAGTAAAGGAAAGTAGAGGTATAGTAAAAAGAAGTTAGGGGGTTGGAGGGAGGGTAACCAGGACTGCAACAGTGAATACACTCGAACATCTACATTTACGGTAAGTGTACACAACTGTACTATGTTCTTCATGTTTCACTGTTGCAGTCATTACATTTGGGTAGATTCCCAAAGCTATGGTTGGGAGGAAGAATTTAGATAGCATTAGGGCCAGCTATAAGACCCTGCAAGACTGCAGTGCCAAAGCCAGCTCTGGATTCAGAGAAAATTGGCAAATGATAATGCTTGGTGAAAGTATGTACAGAAGTCCAGGTAGCAGCTTCTAGGATGTCCCTGGTAGGGACGCCTCTGAGAAAGGCTGTAGAGGTAGATGCAGCCCTGGTGGAGTGAGGTCTGATCCCCTGGAGGATAGGTTTTCCATGGTGCTTATAGCAGAAATGAATGTAATTGCTTATCAATTTAGAAATGGTTTGCTTTGAAATAGTCTTCCAGTCTTTCCCTGCAGCAAATGCCACCAGCAGTTGTTCAGATTTCCTTTGAGGTTTAGTCCTGTCCAAGTAGAATCTAAGTGGTCTGTGCACATCTAAGGAATGCAGTATCCATCCCCCTTTATTCTGTGGATTGGGAAAGAAGGTTGGCAATTGAATGAACTGATTAAAAGCCACACTTCATACCACCTTGGGCATGAAGGATGGATTGGTTCTGAAGGACATCCTGTCTGAATGAAAGAAGATGAAAGGCTCCACTGCCATAAGGGCCTGTAATTCAGATACCCTTCTAGCTGCAGTGATTGCTAAAAGGAAAGCTGTTTTCCAAGAAAGAAATTTGAAGTCTGCAGTAGCAGCTGGCTCGAAAGGAGGTAGAGTGAGTTTCTCCAAGACAAGGTTAAGGTCCCAGGCTGGGGTTGGAGCTCTCCTGGGTGGTCTTAAATTTTTGGCCGCTCTGAGGAACTGCTTGAGCGGTGGATGAGAGAAGAGTGGAGGTTCTGTGTTATAATGAGCTGAAATGGCTGAGGCGTGGATTTTAATGGAGGAAAAAGACAGGCCCTTGTGAAACATCACAGTTAAGTATTGTAAAATCTGAGGTAAATTGGGTGCTGCTGTGCTCATCCCTTGAGAATGGTTCCAGGCACAGAATCTTTTCCATTTTTCAGCATAAGATTTTCTAGTACTAGGCCTCTTTGCCTCTAAAATGATATCCATCACAGGTTTGCTGAGGGATGGTAAAGGAGAGATTAAGTAATTAGCCAGGTTGTAAGGTTCAGTGTTAGATGCTGTGGGTGCAGAATCTAGTTCTACTGCTGAAACAGCAGGGAAGGAGGCTGAGGCAGGTGCCTTGGAGATAACCGTGACACACTGTGCATGAGGGGGTACCAGTGTTGGCACGGCCAGTCTGGAGCAATCAAAATCATCCTTGGTTTGTCCTGTTTGATTTTTAGTAGTACTTTGGAGAGCAGAGGCATAGGGGGGAAGGCACAGACTGATAGGTTTTTCCAGCTGAAGAACAGAGCATCCACTTTCCAGGCTTGTTCGTGGGGAGTCCTTGTGCAAAATGTGTCCAACTGGTAGTTCTGGAGAGAGGCAAACAGGTCTATAGCTGGGCTCCTCCATTTGCTTGTCAACATGTTGAAAATCCTTGGTTCCAGTTTCTACTCATGTGGATCCATGAGGTTTCTGCTCAGTCCGTCTGCCGGCGTATCTAATTTTCCTGGCAGGAATTGAGCTTGTAGGTGCACTTGGTGGCTTAAAGCTGTGTTCCACAATGCCATGGCTAGTCTGCAGAGGGGGAAAGAATGTGTACCCCCCTGCTTGTTTATGTACCACATAACAGTGGTGCTGTCCGTCTTTACCATTAGTTGTCCTGGAAGAATGTGGTCCTTGAAGGCTTCTGTACAGCTAACATTTCTTTTTGATTGATATGCAGATGCATTTGATTTGGGTTCCATTTGTCCTGAATGCACTTCCCTGCCAGGTGAGCCCCCCCCCCCATGCATAGTCTGATGTGTCTGTTGCTAGGGTTTGGGCGGCAGGGGTGGTGTGAAAGGTAGTCCCTTGTTTTGGTGGCAGGCCTCTGCCCACCAAAGGAACTCCAGGTGTAGGCAATGTATGATAGGAATCATTGTTTCTAGGTCTTGAGAATGTTGACACCATAGGCATTTTAGATACCACTGTAGTTTCCTCATATGCAGTCTTGCATATGGAATTAAAAGAATGCAGGAGGCCAGGAACCCCAAGGCTTGCAGTATTTGTCTAGCAGATAGCAGGGTTTTTGTGACCACTTGATTGAAGTAGGTTGTCAAATGAATTTGCTTCTCTGGCGTGAGGTAAGCCACCTGGGAAGTTGTATTCAAGTTTGCTCCCAGGAATATAATTTGTTGACAGGGTACCAGGTGTGATTACTTTTCGTTTACGGTGTACCCTAGACAAGTTAGAACCCTTTGTACAAAGGCCAAATGATTCAAAAGTATGTCCTGGCTTTCTTCCTGAATCAGACAATCGATCTGGTATGGGTATATTTGAATATTTCTTTGCCTGCAAAATGCAATAACATGAGCTAGGCACTTTGTGAATACTCATGGCGTAGTAGATAAGCCAAAGGGCAGTGTAGAGAACCGATAGTGCGTGTAGCCTGCTTTGAAGTATAGTTATCTTCTGCAAGATTCCCTGATTGGGATGTGCAGCTATGCTTCTTTTAAATCTAGTGTTGCTGACTAGGCATCTTTGCCTAGCATAGGAAGTAATTGGTGAAGAGTCAGCATCTTGAATTTTGGAATCTCCAAAAAAGGTATTTACAGTAGAGGTCCAGGATAGGATGCCATGAATTGTCTTTTCTGGGTACCAGGAAAAGTTTCGAATAGAAACCTTGTCCCTTTTCTTCTTCTGGTACCAGTTGAATAGCCCCCACGCTTAAGAGAGAAAGTACTTGTTTTTGGGCCTCTACCCACTGATTTGGGGGTAGGTCTGGCCACCCGCTTGGTGTTGGTAACGTGTGGAAGTGAAATCTGTATCCCTGGGATACTATATTTAAAACCCATTTGTCCTGGGTAATGAGTTCCCAATTCTTTGCATGAAGAGCAATCTTTCCCCCCAAAGGGGCAGTCAGTTGATAACTGCTTGGAAATTTTAAAAGGAAGTCATTTTGAAAGTTTACCATGGGGGGGAGGGGGGGTCTTATTATTCCCAGATTTGGAAATGGTGGCCCCCCACTGCTTAGTTCTCTATGTCCCCTCTGGGACTGAAACCTGTTTTTTTTGCTGTGTCTGGGTTTGGTTTGAGAAGACCTGGAAGGGGCTGGAAAGGACCAATTCTTAGAGGGCCAGTGCCTACTAAATTTAGGAGGCTGAACTTGTAAAAAATCTTTAACAGTTTGCATAGATTTAGCTTTATCTTCCATCTTTTTAAGAACTTCCTCAGCCTTGTTGCCAAACAGGCGGTCCTGATTTAAAGGAGCATCCAACAATTTAGCTTTAACATGATCAGACAAAGACTGCTCCTTAAGTCAAGCATGCCTTCTGAGCACAGACCCAGTAACAGCAGCCATGCAAGAGGCCTCTAATGAATCAAAATCACATTGCAAAGTATGTTTTCCAACTTGTTCAGCATAATGCTTTACTTTCCACACAGTCAGGAATCAACATAATTTTCTGTTTAAGCAGTCCAATAACATGTTGCTGATACTTTAACATGTGAAACTGGCAGTTTAAAGCACTAATGGCCAAGGTTGCAGAAGTGTAAACCTTCTTACCCATCTATCCAGCGCCCTGGAGTCTCTATCAGAAGGGGTACAATTTTTAGCTGTAGAAGACTTAATGCCCTTGGGCCCCTGTGAAATAGTCACTGGATCTGCAATAGAATTTTTAAAAAGGAACTTGTGGAACTCAGGGACCCTGTAGTATCTGTCAGGTTTTCTGGGAGCAGGAGGCAGGGAATCAGGGACCAAACTAGATTCCGAAAAAGCACCATCAACAATGTCTAGTACAAGAGGAATAGCTAAAGGCCTATGCTGAGGTAGGAGAAGAAAATCCCTAAGCCTCTTTTTTGAATCAGAAAAATCCTGGCTTTCCCAGTGGAAATGCTCCCCTAGAGTATGTAAGGTTTCCCCAAAAGAAAAATCCTCAGGAGGGGAAGCAGAGGGAATGGAGTCATCTGCATTAGAATCTTCATAAGTAGATAGGGGCAAATCCAGATCATCAGAAGAATCAGAAACAGAATACTGATCAGAAGATTCATAATCAACTTCAGTCCTAAACGTCTTAGAAGGGGGGGGGGGGGGTTGGCTACCCCTGATTAGAGTTATTCGATCTTCAGCCATTCTTATCATTTGTTTTTTAGGCATAGAGGCCAAAGCATGTGGCCTGGGCCAGTTTTTTAGGCATGGATCGAGATTTAGGCCCGAGTAAAGAAGGAGGCGTTTAATATGCAAATCCATAGGCCTGAATACACCCTCAGAAGCCGGTGCCTGCACAGTGGCTCCAGACCCATCCAAGGTAGAGACATCCGTGGGTTCCATAGTTGAAACATCTTGTGGCATATCGGACTCCGAATGGGTTTCAGTAGAGGCCTGCGAATCAGAAGTAGCGGGTATCAGGGGCTGTGAAAGCGCCTCACTGAGTACCGGCAAACTGGTGACTGGCTTAGGGGAAGCGTCATCGGCAGTTTTGGACCTCGGTGGCCTGTCTCTGTCTTTACCCTTGCGTTTTTTCGGAATCCCGGTAGTCGGATAGCTAACCGATGACATCTCTGGATAATTAAACTGAGAACCGAAATATTTAGAGGCGAAAATATACAGACGACGGACAGTGCGCTGATTAAATAAAGCACAAAATCGACAGCAATGTACTTCGTGGTCAGGGCCTATGCAAGGAATATAGTACGAATGAAAATCTTCATGAGGTATTTGCTTTCCACAAGTAATGCAATTATTAACTTTTACTGACATCGGTAAGGAGCAAGAAAAAGTTTCCCCAATGGGGTACTTAGCTTTAGTTGAAGACTTCGGTTCTGAAACTCGAAAATGAAAATTTCAGGAGTCGGCCGTCCGGCACTTGCGAACTGCTTCTGCTTCGAGCACCGCATGGCAATATAGACTGACGTAATGGCATTGGCTGCGTGTTTTATAGCCCTGATGACCTGACGTCATGGAAGAAGGGACAGCAAACGACGCAGGACCCAAAACTTTAATCAGGCCAACTGAGGGCTACCTGCAAGCAGATAACCCAAATGTAATGATTGCAACAATGAAACATGAAGAAAATGTGGCAGTTTATGCCCACACTTTGAGCACTTTTAAAGCTTGCAGGTTTGTCATCCATGATAAAATATCCAGTCAGTCAGGTTAGAGAGAAAAAACAGCAGTGACAGCAGCAATAACAGAAACTACAAATATAACACAATAATAAGAATAGCTAGCAAGATTATTTTCTTTACTTTTTTTTTTTTTTTTTTTTAGGAAGGAAAGGGTAAGGGAATGCCAATGATGGTACAAAGAGAACTACAACAGAGTCATAAGGGAAAGGGAGATACTAGTGATAGTATCTAAGTGTACCCAAGTACAAAGAAAGTACAGTTTTGTACCTACCATAAATGTAGATGTTCGAGCATACACCCTGCTGCAGTCATCACACTTGGGTTATCCTCTCGTCAGGCGGTCCAGCAGTCGGACGGAATTCCAAAGTCTTGGCCCGGCGTTGGTTGCTGTCGCTTCTTCCCGGACATCAGTGCGCCAGGGGTATATATAATGCATCCAATGCCATTTTCTTCAGTTTTTCTTGCCCCAGATGTAAGGTGCCCCCAAAAAGGTGGTCAGTAATTAGTACCAAATTAAGTAATTTTTGCACAAACACAAAATCCCTCCAGCTATAAGCAAATACATCAGGAAGGTATTGCAGAGATTTAGCCAGTTAGATCAGAGGGGATGGAGGGAGGGTAACCTGGACTGCAGCAGGGTTTACACTTGAACATCTACATTTATGGTAGGTACAATACTGTACTATGTTCATCGTGTTACCCTGCTGCAGTCATCACACTTGGGTAGAATCCCAACGCTAAGGATGGGTGGAGGAGGAGTTATAGAGTGTTAGAGGAGGCTAGAAAGCCCTGCAGAACTGCAATGGCGAAGACAGCTCTAGTCTTAGAGTAAAGTGGTAAGTGATAGTGTTTGGTAAAGGTGTGTGCCGAACTCCAAGTTGCAGCTTCCAAAATCTCCTTGGTTGGAACCCCCCTGAGGAAGGCTGTAGATGTAGCTGTTGCCCTGGTAGAATGGGGCCTAATGGTAGCAGTAACTGGTTTACCATGAAGGGTATAGCAAAAATGAATGCAATGTCCTATCCCTTTGGAAATGGTTTGTTTTGATATAGCCTTCCCTTGTGAAGCTGTAGCATAGGATACAAAGAGCTGGTCAGATTTTCTGAAAGCCTTAGTTTTATCCAAGTAGTAACGAAGTTGCCTGTGAAAGTCCAAGGAATGCAGGAGTCTTTCTCCTTTGTTCTGTGGATTTGGGAAGGTGGGTAAGTGGATGGTTTGATTTAAAGCCACAATGAAACCACCTTAGGCATGAAGGAAGGATTAGTTCGTAGAGAAACTCTGTCTTGATGGAAAATGACGAAAGGTTCCACTGCCATTAGTGCCTGCAGCTCTGAGACTCTTCTAGCTGAAGTTACTGCTAGCAGCAGGGGAGTCTTCCATGATAGAAACTGTAGATCTGCAGAGAAAGCTGGTTCAAAGGGCGGTAGCGTAAGTTTTTCCAGAACAAAATTGAGGTCCCATGTTGGTGTAGGTGCTCTCCTGGGGGGCCTAATGTTTTTTGCCCCTCTGAGGAACTGCCTTAGAAGTGGATGCGAAAATAAGGGTGGATCCGTGTTGTAGTGGGCTGAAATAGCTGATGCATGGATTTTAATGGAAGAAAAAGAAAGTCCTTCGTGCAACATCTCAGTTAAATACTGTAGAATCTGAGGCATGTGAGGCTGAAGTGTGTTTTGGCCTTTAGCTTGGTTCCAGGCACAAAACCTTTTCCATTTGTCCGAATAGGCCTTCCTGGTGCTGGGCCTCCTAGCTTCCAGAATAACATCCATAACTGCTTGGGAAACAGGAGCTGGCTGGATGCTTACGTGATTTGCCATGCAGCCAGATTTAAGGTTTTGAGCTGGCTGTGAAGAATCTGATTGTTTTGTTGTGTGAGCAAATGGGCAATTTGTGGTAAAATCCAAGGTGGGCCCTGGGCCATATTCCTCAATAGTGGGTACCAGTGCTGGCGTGGCCAGTCTGGGGCTATGAGTATCAGTCGTGGTCTCTCCTTTCTGACTTTCAGAAGCACCTTTGTGAGGAGAGGCAATGGAGGGAAGGCATATACTGTCAGGTTTTTCCAACTGAATGAGAGTGCGTCCACTTTACAAGCTTGATGGTGAAGTGTCCTTGTACAAAATTTTGTTAGTTGATAGTTTTGAAGACTGGCAAACAGGTCTATGTCTGGAAGGCCCCATTTTTGAGTTATCATTGCAAATACTTGTGGATCCAGTTTCCACTTGTGAGGATCCATGATGTTTCTGCTGAGGTCATCTGCCAATGTGTTCTTTTTTCCTGGCAGGAATTGAGCTTGTAACTGAACTTGGTAAGCCAGAGCTGTGTTCCACAAGGTCATTGCTTGCCTGCATAGAGGGTAGGAGTGTGTACCCCCTTATTTGTTTATGTACCACATTACTGTGGTGTTGTCCATCCTTATTGTAAGTTGTCCTGTATGTAATAGATTCTTGAAGGCTGTCAGAGCATTCTGTACAGCTAGCATCTCTTTTTGATTGATGTGCAGATTCCTTTGATCTGCAGTCCATACGCCTTGAATACACTGTCCTGCCATGTGTGTCCCCCAGGCGTAGTCCGATGCATCTGTTGTCATAGTTTGCCTGGCTGGGGGCAAGGTGAAAGGCTGACCCTTGTTGAGGTGACATGCCTGTGACCACCATAGAAACTCCTGTTGTAGGCAGGGAATGAGAGATATCATTGTGTCCAAGCTGTGGCTGTGTTGAGACCATACGCTTTTTAGGTACCACTGTAATTTCCTCATATGCAGCTTTGCAAATGGTATTAGTAGTATGCAAGATCCCATGAAGCCCAAGGCCTGCAGAATTTTTCTTGCAGGTAGTTGGGTCTTTGTTGCCATTGTTTTGAAATATTGAGTCAATTGTAGTTGTTTGTCTGGCGTCAGATAAGCCTTCTGGGCCGTTGTATTCAAGCTGGCACCCAGGAATGTCATATTTTGTGAGGGTACTAGTTTTGATTTATTTTTGTTTACTGTGTACCCCAGGCAACTTAGAAGATGTTTTACAAAAGCCAGATGTTGCAAGAGGATGTCCTTGCTTTCTGCTTGGATGAGACAGTCATCCAGGTATGGGTTTATTTGAATTCCTCTTTGTCTGCAGTATGCAATTACTGGTGCCAGGCATTTTGTGAAGACCCTGGGCACAGTAGATAAGCCAAAGGGCAGTGCAGAGAATTGGTAATGGGTTGAACCTGCAATGAAACTGAGGTATCTTCTGCAACTTTGTCTGATAGGGACATGCAGGTATGCCTCCTTGAGGTCCAACGTTACTAGCCATGCTTTCTTGCCCAACACGGGAAGAAGCTGCTGTAGTGTTAGCATCTTGAATTTGGGTACTTGTAAGAAGGTGTTTAGAATTGAAAGGTCCAGAATTGGTCTCCAGGCATTGTCCTTTCTGGGAACTAGAAACAGTCGAATAAAATCCTTGGCCTTGCTCTCGAGTAGGTACCAGCTGAATGGCTCTCATGTCCATGAGAGCTGTAATTTGTTTTTGTGCCTCTGCCCATTGATTTTGTGGCAGGTTTGGCATTCCTCTTTTCATTGGCAAGGTGTGAAAATGGAATCTGTATCCTCGTGAAATTATGTCAAGGACCCATTTGTCCTTTGTGACAATGTGCCAGTTGTCTGGAAAAAGTGCGAGTTTTCCTCCCAAGGGGGCTGCCAAGAGAGTGTTGCTTGGCCAGATGAGGTGCAAATCATTGAGTTTGCCTTCTGGTAGTTTGGGACCTGTCTTCTCCTCCCTTCTGTGTTGCAGTGCCCCATTGGCGAGGTTTGTACTGGGCTTGTGGTTGTTCTCTGCCTCTTGGACATCTGTATTTACCCCTCTGTGGTCTGTTAGTAGCTGGAAAGGACCAATCTTTTGTTGGCCAATTTCTGCTGAAGCGAGGGGGCTGTACCTGTAGGAAATCTTTGACTGTCTGCATAGATTTTTCCTTATCCTCCATTTTCTTTAAGACTTCTTCTGCTTTAACTCCAAAAAGAACATCCTGCTGTAAGGGAGCATCTAGAAGCTTTGCTTTAACATGATCAGGCAGAGTTTTCTCCTTTAACCAAGCATGCCTATGTATAACAGACCCAGTGACAGCTGCTCTGCAGGAAGCCTTCCAAAGAATCAAACCCACATTGTAAAGTATGTTTGCCCACCTGTTCAGTTGCATGCAACAGATCCTGCATGTCTTTCAATTCAGACTGTTGAGGGAGTGTGCTCATTTTTTGTTTTAACTGAGACATTAGAAATTGCTGATATTTTAGCATGTGAAATTGGCAATTTAGTGCCCTCGTAACTAGAGTGGCTGAGGTGTATACCTTTTTCCCCCACCCGTCTAGTGCTCTGGAGTCCCTTTCAGAGGGTACAGGATTTTTTGCCATAGAAGCCTTAGCCCCTCTGGGACCCTGGGAGATAGTCTCTGGATCAGCAACAGGGCTTTTATAAAGAAATTTGTGGGAATCAGGCACTCTATAGTATCTGTCAGGTTTGGCCGGAGCAGGAGGCAGAGAATCTGGGTTCAAACTGGATTCTAAGTAAACATCATCCACAATGTCTAAAACTGGGGGGATGGCAAGTGGTCTGTGCTGGGGGAGTAAAAGAAACTCTCTGAGCTTTTTCTTTGAGTCAGAGTAGTCCTGACCTTCCCAGTGAAAATGTTCCCTCATAGTGTGTAAAGTTTCCCCAAAGGAGTAGTCTTCAGGAGGAGAAGCTGAGGGAATAGAATCCTCAGCATCAGAATCTTCATAAGGGGAGAAGGAGTAATCTTGGTCCTCAGAGGAGCCTGAGGAAATAGACACTTGTTCAGAGGAGGCATAATCTTCCTCTTGTCTAGGCCTTTTGTCGGGTGGGGGTTGGGAACCCCTGATTAAAGAGATCAAATCTTCAGCCATTTTGAACATCTGTTTCTTAGGCATGGGGCCTTGAACTAGAGACTGAAGTGCAGTCTTTTTAGGTTTAATAGGAGTCTTAGTCTTAGGATACGTTTTTATGGTGAGCGTCGTCAGTCTGAAGACACCTTCAGAAACCGAAGGTGTTTCTGCAGCACCGACATCTTTTTCAGCAGTGTCGTCCGTAGGGGCTAAACAAAATGGCTGCGTCGGCCTAGTACTCTCCGCCAAGATCTGCGGTAGTCAGGGGCTGTGTCGGAGCCTCACCGAAGACCGGTGAACCGGAGACAGGACTAGCCGAGGCCTCGGAGTCTGGCTTGGGTCTAGGCTGCCTGTCCTTATCCTTGCGTTTTTTTGTGCATGCTGGTAGTCGGTTGCTCCGACGGCATAGTGTAGTTAAATTTTCTGCCGAAGTATTGTTGTGCGAAATTAAAGCGTCTTTTTATAGTACGCTTATTAAACCTAGCATAAAAATGACAACCAGTGACGTTGTGGTCTGGGCCTAGGCAAGGTATGCAGTAAGAATGAAAATCCTTATGAGTTATTTGTTTCCCACAAGAAATACAATTGTTAACTTTTTCTGACATCGGTCTGAGGCAAGAAAAGTTTCCCCAATGGGGTACTTAGCTTTATTGAAGACTTCAGATCTGAAATTCGACTTCGAAAATCTCAGGAGTCGGCCGACCGGCACTTGCGAACTGCTTCTGCTTCGGGCACCGCGCGGCAAGAAAGACTGAAGAAAATGGCGTTGGATGCATTATATATACCCCTGGCACACTGACATCAGGGAAGAAGCGACAGCAACCGACGCCGGACCAAGACTTTGGAATTCTGGCTGACTGCGGGACCACGTGACGACAGAATAACCCAAGTGTGATGACTGCAGCAGGGTGACACGATGAACATCAGCAAAAACAGTAAACTACAAATACAACACAATAATAAGAATAGCTAGCAAGAAGGAAGGAAAGGACAAGGGAATACCAAGAATGGTATAAGCAGAATTACGACCCAGTTGTAAGGGAATACGAAGAAGAAGTATATATGGAAAAACTGAAGAAAGGCAGAAAAATGGTTATAAACAACAATAAATTATAAACTTTTTTGAAGAAATAACAAGGAGATTTTTACTTATCCAATAACGGTGCTTGACAGAGATCGTAGACCACATACGATAGCTAGAAGAGGCGAATGAGATCTGAAGTAACTGGGTAGGTACACTGCGGGTATGAGAAAAGCTCTTGTTTGGTGGCTGTGAGCTTTAGCAATGGCAGTTGGATCATCCAACAGATCAGATCCGAACCCACTTGTTGAGGACAGAATGAAGATTGACATCAGATTATATGGTATGGTTACCATTACTCTCCTTAAGGACCTGCATCCAAAATCCCAGTCTCTCCTTTCCTCTGTTTCATCATCATCCCTTTCCACTTTGAATTATAGGTTACTGCTTGTGCTACATATAGGACCCTTAACTGTGTAGCTGTGAAATACACCTTCATATCTACCATTATCATCTTTTTCCTGTCTTCTATCACTATTAGAGCTCCTCTAACAATTAAAGTACTCCCTTTTCCTTTCTCCCCGATTCTCTGCTGAAAATCCCTCATGAAATTCTTTATCAGATTCACATTTTCGTTTCTTTCCAAGCGCATCTCCTGTAGCACTGTTATTTGCACTATGTATTACTTAATATAATTCAATACTTTTTCTGTTTTGTCTACACCTGTGAGGCCATTCACATTCCAAAATATGTTTCTGGAATGATAGGAAGTTATTATTCACAGCTATTATATATTATTCAGAGCCATTATATAGGAATGCATTTTAAACATTTATTTCCAGCTTCTGTGCTACATGCATCTATTAATATTTGTTCCTTGTCATCTCCATTTGAACCTATGTCACACTTTACAAGACTTTTTGTTTTACTGAAGACCTTCATACAAAAAAAAAACACACACACCCCATAACCCAGTAACATAAAACAAACATAATACAAAACTATGTACATCTTCACATAATGGAGTTTAACCTTCCTGATGGGGTGGCAACTGTCCAAAAATGATAGCTGCATACACACTAACCTAAAATTAAGGTTGTCCATGCTAAGACTCATGTTACAGCCTGAGCTCCTAAGTACACTAATTGCCTTCTGTTCTTGCCTTATCTTTAATTTCCAATTTCCTACCAGATGTAAAAAACAGCATGTATACTTTTAGAAAACATTAACATTTAGCCTTACAAAAAAGGTGATCTGGCATTTATAGCATGCCAGTAAACTAGCCTCCATGGAAACCTAAGAATAAATTGTAAATCTGCCCTCAGCTACAGACTTCGCAAACTGAACATTTATTTGTTAAAGGAAAATTTTTATTATATGCAGTCTTCTCTTATTTACTTACTTACACAAAAATTATTAAATTATGCCAAGGGCCTTACTCAGGACATCCACTTATGCAAAAAGAGAAAACATGTGAACTCCACATATATTATAATCTGTGCAGTTTTACACCCATTACCCACCCACCCACACGCCAAGATTACAGCACAGTAACTTACACATGCTTTTGTCCAGCTCTTCTTCTCTTTTTACATTGTAATACCTTTACTTCTTAAAAGTAAAGAGAAGAAAAAAGGCACTTGCTTACTTTACTATCTTTATCACATACTTAACTGGAAATGCTTTACTATGTAACATGAAATTTATATCAAAGTGTTTTATAAGAATACTGTTAAGAAAATTTTTTGCTTACAGTTGCTCTTTTTCCCCTTTCCCTTTTTGTATCCTTTCAAACCTTACTGACATGGAAGTAGGGTATATGCTTTTCAGACTCCAAGTTTAATAAGGTCAACAGAAGTCCAATCTTTCCCCTTTTTCTTGCAAAGCTGTATTTCACAAATGTGATGCATACTTTATAATCCCACATTTGTTCACTAATTTCAGTGTTGTTGGTTTTCTTCCTGTTCATCTCCATCTCCTAACCCAGACACTGGTTCAAGTTCAAGGTACTCATGATTCTACACGTCAACTCTGGTGCTTTTTTCTGTCATGCAAGCATTTTCCTTTGGGAAACTGGCAAAGTTTCTCTGTAAGCTTTATTATCAGAAGAATGAGTAGCAGAGTCCCCCTTCTGTTCGATGTCTCACTTTTTTGTTGGACAAACTTTTGTATTTCCTCATTAGTCTGTTCTGCATCAAAAAATTTATTTGATCCTCCAAGAAAATATTCTGCAGACAGCTGGATACAGCAACTTGAATCTCACACCTGCCTCTCAAGATTCCCTGATTGCTGCTAGGATGCATTTGCTTCTCTTCTGCCTGGTGTACAGTGAATAATCATTTCCCAAGAACATTCAATTGAATCCAATTTTTTAATATTTGCCTTTCTGCCACAGTTTTGTCAGTTTCACCTCTTTATGCTAATATGACTGCATCTTTGCTAATACAGGTCTAGGCTTCTTTTTCATGGCCAGGTTTGGAGGATACAAACAATGTGCCTTTTTAATTAACAGATCCTGTTGTGGAATATCACTCCAGTTACTTATTTGTGCTTTCATAAAATTAATATAGTCTGTTCCTTCTAGTGTCTCTGGTACAGCAGAAAATCTCAGGCTTTCTCTACATGCTCTGTCCTCTAACCCTACTACATTTTAACTAGCTGTTCTTGAGCAGTTTCAGAATTAACCAGCCTTTTCTTCATTCCAACTTCTGATTTAGGCAGTTTTATCAGTTCATCTGAATAGCTGTTTATAGCTTCTTCCATTTTTCTAGCCTTTTCTTATCTGAGTTAATATACTTCTGAAATGTTTCATTTATTTTAATCAGCTCTTAGCACTTCTGACTTATTTTTTCCTATAAATTACTTGAAGCCATCTACTGCACCAATGTTGGAGCTTAAATGCTTTTTGCTGATGAGCTGCAAGATTCTTCTCAGTTAGTGTTTTCTTTTCACCCTTTCTAGTTGATTTTCTTTCAGGCTAAGTTTCTTTTTTGCTGGCATCCAAGAAGTGCTCTTACTAGTCAGTAACTGAATTTTACTAACAGGCAGAATCACTGGGCGTTATCTATCAGAGTCTCTTTTTTGACACAGGGAGAGCTAAAATTAAGCTGCTGTGTGTGTAGCCATCTTGGGGGAAAAGACTTAAGCAACTATTTTTTTTTTTTGCTAACTCCAGAGCACAAAAACTTTTAGCACAAGGAGCTGTTGGTAAACTTAGGGAGCCTATAACAAGAAAGATAACCAAAGATCCTGAACAGATATTAGAGATATTCCAGAAATTTTATGAAAATGTGTTTAAAGCAGCGAAAAGTGGAAATCAAAAAAGTGCATAAACAGAAATATTTACAGGACAAGGTAAGAAGATGATGAAGCTCACCAACTAACAGTTAAGACATTAGATGAGATTAAAAAAAAAAGTAATGCATAATCAATCTTTAGGAAAGTTTCTAGGAATAACTGATATTCTTGGGGAAGTCTGGAAGTTAAGAGGGAAGAACGCTATAAAGATCTGAAAGATTTTAAGAGCATTTTAAAAGGAGTGGAAGCACCAACATCTTGGAATAAAGCTGTGGTGGCTGTGTTACCTACAGATGGCAAAGACCAATCAGACCTAGCCTCATACTGACTGATTTCAATTTTAAACTGATTATAAAGCATTTATGTCCAATTTATCCAACAAAATGACAAATATGTTGCCAAAATTGATAGATATGGATCAATGTGGCTTTATGGTGAGGATGCAAACATATGAAAACAATGATGATCCAGAGGGAGCAGAATGTATATATAAAAAAAAAAAAACGATGTTGTTGGTGGGTGTTGATGCAGAGAAAGCATACGACAGAGGAAGTTGAGATTTTATAAATAAGGAATTTGTAAAATTTGCATTCCCTAATACAATAATAAGGTTAATTAACAATGATTTATACAGGATCAGAGGCATGAATTAAAATGGGAGGGTTCCTCTCTGATAAGCTGTGTTTAAATAGAGGAAACCATGCAGAATTGTCCTCTTTCCACATTATCTGCACTATATTTAGATCCACTGGCAAAGAAAATAAGGGATTCAGAAATGCAAGGATATAACTGGTGTGGTTATTAAGAAAAGATGGCTTTATTTGTAGATGATACTTTGTACCTGATAATCCAGAAAAGGATTTCTAAGTGTCTGGAACATTTTTCAACAGTTTCAAGTCTTTTCAAGATATAAAATTAATGATGAAAAAACAAAGGGCATAATAGTAAAGTGCATACCAGCACAGTAATTGGTTCAGCAATACTCATATTTATGGGGACATAATATGATGAAGTATTTTAGGAGTATGGATTAAAAAGGTTAATGTTATGCAGCAGCTAAAGGTAATACAAAAACTGAGAAATGGGAAGCTCTTGTTGATGGGCATCGTTTATGAGATACAAGCAGTGAAAACGTTTTAGTCCCTTTAGTTTTATATATATGTGTGTGTGTGTGTGTGTGTGTGTATATATATCTCGCAGGCATATTTTCATCAACCAAAGAAGTTGTGGGCAATAGTTAAACAGTTGAAGGAATTTATCTGGGAGGGGAAGAAGGTGAAATTTAAGTGGGATAAGCTGATCCTTCCAACAGAACAAGGTGGTTTAGGGTTACCTGATTTAGAGTAACACAGTTAAGGCTCACATATATAAGTAACACAAGCAGAAGGGATGACGATGAAGCAGGGGAAATTCAAGACAGAGAGAGAGTGGGATTTTGGATGCAGATCCTTAAGAAGAATAATAACCATACAGAATATTATACTTGTAAAAAAAGCAAAAAGTGTTCTAAGAACTGTGCCAACACGAGAAGGGAAAAAGCAGAATTTGCCAATAGGCATGGCTGCAAGTAGGGCTACATAAAATAGGCAGGGGGTGGCTGGAATTCACTGGAGAAAACTGGTAAACGAACCAAGATAATGGAAGCAAATAATTAGCGCAAGAAAGGAAATCGAGCAGGATGAGGCCAAGAAAATATGTTGACTGCAGGCTACAGACTGCCTTTCCCACCGGAGACTGATATCACAATATAGGCAAAGAGAAAGGGATAGGGGTATATTAAATGAAAGACCTGCTCTGGTAGCATTTTTAGTTCAGTCTAGAACAGAAGCTACTGTTAAAAAGGGATAATTAGAAGGGCATATAAAATACTGCATGACAACTATAAGAATCAATTAGAGGAGGTTAGAAAAGAATGGAAAGAGACTGGAAAAGGAATTTACAAGAGAACAATAGGAGGACATATGTATGACTCCAAAGTATGCAACAAAGTCTAGAAAGTTTAAGATATTTGGAAGTGTTTGCATATGAATATTTATACCCCAAGGATACCTCAAAGAATTTTTCCTCAGACAGATAGCAAATGTTGGAGATGTGATGGGGAATGTATTAATAATTGGGAACATATTTTTTGGAAGTGTAGCGAGTTAGCAGACTTAAGTAAAACCCTACAGAGTAGTCTGTCAGAAACAGTGGGTGAGCAAATGGCTGCAAGTAAGGAAATGATTCTTTTGACTTGGGACACAGGATCTGAACTGCCTAACCATAGTAAAGCCTTATTAAGTTTAATTCTGCTGGTTGCCAAAAAAAGAAATTATAAGTAGAAATGAAAGTCTAAAAGTGTATTTGAAGTACTGAATACAACAAATGCTATAAAATACCTGAACAGCGATTTTTGGAATGGAAGGGGCCACACAGAAAGAAACAAACTGAATACATACAGAATAATGTTCAGGACAAGCGAGGTTTAAAGGAAAGCAGGAATTCATCAATTTGTGTAATGCTGGACTGATGACAGTAAGAAATAAAATATACACGATATATAATGTATGTAAATGAAAAACATTAATATGGTTTTGTTTTCTTTTCTGTTAATGCATGTTTGCCTGTGTCTTAAGTAATAATTTAATAATGGGGGTTAAAAAAAGGATCTTACTCTCTCTCCCTGTCATAAGCAACTCTACTGCTCCATGGAGACACAGTAGTTTCCCCACTGGCATGCCCAGATACCATACATGGATCTGTAACAGGTTTTCTTGTACAAGTATTTGAAGGAATTCTCCACTCTATAAAACTAGTCAGGTTTACTTGTCCTAAAAGCAGGAGGATGGGAATATAGTTCCAGATGTAGATTGGCAAATGCTTCTGCTGCTAGGAAACAAAGGCTTACACTGTAGCAGGCCCAATTTCTATCTGAATCTAAATTGGGCCAGAGTGAATTCATTGGCTTCCCATCTAAAGTAGTTTTTCATACTTTGAAAGAAATTTATCAATCAGATATCCTCTGATATGCAAAGGATAGGATGTGCTCAGTGTCAAACTCAACAGACTGGAAGGAAATCTGGGCCACATAGACAAGTACCTCCTCCTCTGCATCATAGGAGTCTGAATCTTCTGAAAGGGAGAAATCCCTTCTTTTGAAGGAAGAAACCCCTGAAAATGATTCCTTTTCAGTAGATGTCTGGATGTTCTTTAACAAGCCAGCTTTACAAAGTGCTGGCAGGGAGCCTGGTACAGGGTCTGGTAACAGGGCCTGCCCAACACCTCTTGGTGCAAGATGGCAGATGTCTTAGCTGACTTGGCCCAGGGCTTAGTAAATAAAACTGCCATGGATTCTTAAGTATGTTGTATAACTTTTTCTGACTGAGGTATTCTTAGAGAAGTTTTGCTCTCCACTTGATTGCCTTCAACTTGATCCTTGCATAGTGGGGACAGCTTGCTATGTTGAGCTCAGACCCCAAGCAGCAAATAAAATTAACATGACAATCTTAGTAGGGAATCTGCTTCACAGAGTCAACATAATTTATATAACCTTTCAAAATCTGAATCTGACTTTCATCTAACCCTGGTGCCCAAACGTGACACTAAGCAATGAAGCAAGACGGTATTTATCAGAGAAATCTTGAAGGCAGGCAGATCAACAGACTGATGATGATGCCTTGAAACTGTGTATTAATCTTGATATAAACTGCAGTAAGGCAGCACTAAAGTAAATGCGGGTGGACAGACCTCTTACACTAATTACGTCCATGGGGATGGCATCCACTCAGCCTGAAAGAGGAAGGGTACTAAGCTCTGGAAGTCAGGCTGGTCACCAATCCTTTAGCAGCTGAAGTCGCAAGTATCATCAGTGCAAAAGAAAAACATACAATGAATATCACTACTCCACAGGTGGTGAAAGAGCCTCAAGTTAGACTATTCATGTTAATTTCCCTCTCAAAACAGTACTTCCTAAAAACTAGTATGTGCACAGTGTGGGATTACTGAACACATACATTTGTAGGTATTACGCAGTCAAACTATACTAACAAAGATTACTTTTACGTATATAGGACAAACAAAGAAAAACTCACACTGCCACTCCAGTGACATAGAGGGATAAACCCCTATGAGGCAGGCGACCCAAGCTCAATTAGTGGCTCAGGAACTAAATGGTGTGGTTGGGAGGATAAGGGTACTGCTATCCTGAGGGGGAGGACACATGCTGATGCATCTCCACTGAGGTTAGATGTCAGGCTGGAGAGTGGGATAGATGGTTCAGTGCACACCCCTTACGGGCTATGTGGACCGAGCAAACCATATTTCAATGACTAACCAGTCATAGTGTGCACTAGGCACATAGGGGAAGGCAAATGGACCAGCAAAAATCCCACGATCCTGAGGATGATAGCTGTATTTGCAACACTCTGCTTCCTTTGAGTGAAAGAAGAATATCTAAGTTTAGCCCTCAGATGGTAGGTTGACCAGTTTATTGGGTGGAGAGAAACGTTGAAGGTAATTGGGTACTGGATGTGGGGGATATAAACTCACACATCTACATTTACATGTTTGGCTTAGCATTATCCACCTGTAATAAAGCAAGTCTTACTACTACTTGCATCACCATACCTTGTGCTCAGTAATCCCCTCATTCTTCTCCTGACTGCTACTACACTCCTGCCTTCCTTTACAAAGAGCCCGAGTCACCAAACCTGCCAGTTTTCTACTTCTCTAACAAAACCTTCTTAAACAAAATAATTCATATGATGTAATGCTCTTGTTAGTCTCAAGGTAAAGAGCAAATTTATTCCACTATTAATATGTGTGCCTTCAGTTATGAAGCTGGCTTGTGGCCCATTTTCAGTGGAGACCAGAGGAGAAAAGCTCCGGCACATATTATAAAATACAAAGATTTGCAGCATTAGATAAATTTATATAGTAGAAAAATTTTCAACATTACAAAATATAAAGTACAGAAATGTGTTGTTGTGTCTTTCGGCTTTTCCCGGTTAGGGGTCGCCACAGCGGAACTCTGGTCCGCTAATGATTGGTAGTTGATTTTTACGTGCCGAGTTACCAGCCCTGACGCACAACCCTCAACGAAGGTACACCCATTCATGCATGTCTCCATGCAGAAGACGCTCTAGCTGAGAATCGAACCGGACAGCATCTTACTGTGAGGCGACAACACTACCGCAGCACCACCACCGCGGATAAAGTACAGAAATGTGTAAACTTACAAAAAGGCAGAACACAGAAGAATTTCACAATTCTAATAAATACTGTAAGTTTCATATGTCAGTATTAGTCTGTACAGGATTGACAGTTTTACACTAACATATAGACAGTTTTGCAATTAGGAGGATGTCAGTTTGAGAAATGTGTAAGATAGGCCAGAGGCTAGCATGCAAAAGTGTTTGGAAAGATGTTAAGAGAAAGACAAATGACATTTTGTAAATTTGGCAAAGAAAGTCGAAGTAAGCAGTCTTTTTTGCAAGAAAGATGTGGTTAATAAAGTATGGTTGCTTAAGTCCTACTTTATCTCTAACAGTAGATGTTCGAATTCCTCACTGCATCTCTAGCATTTTGGAATATCCGCCAAGGTAATGTAGAACTACAGACCTCCCCCCCAGCTGCCTATGTCAGTTTTTCTTTTTTTGCTTCCACAAAGGAGAGGAAAATACCTGAAGCCAGAATTATCTAGCAAGAGTAAATTCATAGCCAATTACAACACAAAATAAAAAACAAAAGAAACAACAACTAAATAAAGGAGGCTGAAACCTTCCTCAACTATGCACAATCTGGGGGATTTCAGATGGCTGCTGCCACTAAGGCAGTAAAGTTTATTAAAATCTACTGTTACAGGTAAGTAGCACTTGCACAACTGTATTTTGTTCATCATTCCCACTGCTTAAGTGGTATTTTGGGTAGATTCCCAAAGCTTACCCAACCTGGGAGGTGGGAAAGATAAGGATCCTGGAGCCCCTGGAGAATGGTCCTAGCAAAGCCTGCTCTGGACCTTGAAAAGGAATCCAGTTTGTGGTGCTTTGTGAAGGTATGAACAGAGGCAAAGGTTGCTGACTTTAGAATACTTCTTCCAACACTTTCCAGTTTATCATCGAAGAGAATAAGACCCTAGTTCAAGTGAGCCTTTTGCCTGAAAAGATTTCCATAGTGGGACAGTAACATAAAACAATAGCAGAGGACAATCATCATGCAATTGTTTTCTTAGAGATAGACTGATTGTCCCCAAGTAGGAGACACAGCTGTTCAGTCTTCCAAAAGGGCTTTGATCTGTCAAGGTAGTACCTGAGCTGTCTGTTCATATCCAAGATATGTAGATTTTATTTTATTTTCTGTTTTCTGGATCAGGATAGAAAACTGGGAGATTGATGGCTTGATTCAAGGTAAATTCAGAAACAACTTCAGGCATAAATGATGGATGAGTGAGTAACACAACACTGTCCTTGTAAAGAATCAGACAGGGTTTGTCCACCATGAGAGCATGCAGCTCCTAGATTCTCCTTGCAGATGTCAGAGCAATGGGTAAAACAGTCTTTCAAGTACTGAAATGTGCAAGGTCAATTTTTTGAGAACAAAGTTGAGATCCCAGGGAGGAAGAATTTGCTTTTGAGGGAGAGTCTCACATGCAACACTCTTTTCACAAAATGTATGACCACAAGAAGAGACAAAAGATGGGGACCCATGGGCAGACAAGCTGAGACTGAACTCAGAAAGCATTTTGACAGAAGCATATCACAAACCATCTCTAAGTAGCTCGCACAAATAATTTAAAAACATAGGGGTTAAAACCCCTTTAGGAACTCTGATATTGGCTAGACACCACCAAGTAAACTTCTTCCATTTGTAAATTTACGATTTTCTAGTTGTGGGTTTTCCTGCCTCCTTAAACACCTGTTGCACATCTTCATAGAACAAGTGCCTAAAACAGAACAGAATAATCTAGGCTGTCTCAATTTGCAGTTGCTCCAGGTTGTGGTATACTGTTTTGCCTCTGATGCTGTGTGACCAGATCAAGTCTGTGAGGAAAGCTTGGGGTAGCTAACCTTGGCCATTTCAATTAAAAGGGAGAACTGACTTTGCCTAGGTCAAAAGGGGGCCACCACAATGATCTATGGTAATTCTTTCTGAATCTTTAGAAGTACAGTGGTTATCATTGGAAAGGGTAGAAATCCATACAGGAACATTCCTGACATTGGGATTGATACAGTGTCTGTCTTCAAACATGGCTGCAAGGATTTCTTGAACAGAATTTTTTCAGGTGTTAGTTTTGAAAGAAGGTGAACAGATCTACTTGAGGTGTTCCCTACATTTGGATCAAGTTCTTGAAGCCCTCAACATGGCGCTTCTACTCATGAGGGTCTGCTTGCCACTGTCTTTTGCTCTGAAGGAATATATGAGGCCTGAAGAGTCAAAGAATTCTGTATTGCTAGCTCCCAAGCCATCACTGACAACAGGCAAAGGGGCTTGTTCAGGTACCACATTACAGCAGTGTTGTCTGTGACCACTAGAAGAGGACCTAGAGACCAAAAGTGGTGAAGAATATGTATGAATTGATGGCATCTTTTACATTTATGTTCTTTTGCATGTCTTTAGGACTCCAAAAGCCTTGCACTTGAACTCCCATGAATACTGCTCCCCAAGCAGAAGAATATGTCTGGACAGACTGGACTGGGGTCTTAAGTGAGAAAGGGAGTCCTAGATTCAGAAACAGTTGATCCCTCCACCAGCTGCAGTTCTTGTTTCACAAATCCGGTACCAATATCTGGAAATACAAGGGATGAAGGTGCTGGGTACAACAATTATTCAAATACCACTGAATTTTTATCAGGTTTAGTCTGGCTAGTGGTATCATGAGGATCACTAATGCCATGAGGCTTAGAGTTTTGAAGGTTATGCAGAAAATTGATGACATAAGATGGGAAAAAGCAATCTCAAAAATTTCCTGAAACTGGGCCGAAGAGGAACATAACTGTCCTTGAAATCTAGAGTCACCATATAACAGCTGTCTGTTAGCAATGCTAGGACTGGCTGCACGGTGAGCATTTTGAACTTTTACAAAGGTGTTTAGAAAGGACAAATTTCAGACAGGTCTCCAGAAGTGCCAGAAGATTCTGAAGTTAAAACTTTTGCCCTTGTCTATCACCCTTGCTATTACCATGTAATGAAACACTAGAGAAAACAGCTCTGTTTGGTTGAGTGGGTGTGGGAGAATTCTCATGAAAGGGGAAAGATTTTCATCCACTGCCAAGTGTATCCACCCTGAACTATTTGCATAACCCATTTGACTGAGACTATCTGCACCCAGGCTGTATAGCTGAGAGAGATCCTGGGGGAGTAGAAAGAGAAAAAAGGGTGGGGAGTAGGGGTGCTCTGAGTTGGCAGTGTCATTCCTTTGCAGATGGTTGACCTTATTTTGGAAAGGAAATTCTCTTGCTTGGTTTTGAAGAATTATCCTCCTGCCATTTTCTTTTGGATCCCTAACTTTTGTTTGGCTGGGAATTATATCTGTTTGGCCCCTTGAAGGAAGACTCTGTTTGGGGAGAAAATGGGTACATAAAACATCCCAGATACCTCATTCATTAATTCGCTTCCATCACCCCACTGTTTGAGAATCTGTGTAACAGATGGCCCAAACAGCAATTCAGAACTTAACTTGCTATCAAACTTTTGGCTTGTACATCATCAGAGATGTTCGGATTATGTAACAAAGTTGACGGTCTTAACATAACAGAAGTAGCATAATTTCTTGAGACTATCTGCACATTCAAACACACCTCTCAATGCATATTTCAAAACCAGAGTCAAATTAAAAACAATTGCATTCATATAAGACTTTTGCTCTGCAGGTTAAGATGCAGCAAAATCTTTCATTATGTACAAACACTAACAAATGTCCACCTATAGCCTTGCCAATTTAACATTCTAAAGGGTAGACTGCTAGAAAGAGACATGCGTTTGTCCTGAATATATAATAATTTTCCCTCTTTACTGGAGAAGATGGAATACATGAAGCCACGTACTTCTTATTTGAGCAGCCATCTGGGGAGACCACAGATGAGGCAGCAGTCATATGAGAAGAGGGATCTGTCATATTCACAAAGATCCTATATTTTCTCCGAGACTTTTTAGGGACTGCTGGAATACATACTGGTGTACTGCAAGCAAGCATCTTTATAAACATCTTCCAAAGGTGGTGTGAGAGGGGAAACAGACAAAGAATTGGGCATTTTATCCTCTACAAAGTCATATACCTTGCCTAGCTCTGGGGTACTTCTTGACTGTTCTCAAGCAAAATCATAACTAAATCAGGCAGTCATCTCAAGTGAACACTTGTTTGGAGCAAGTAAACACTTGTCTGGGCTTAAGCTCAGGTTCACCTTCTGAAAAATCAAGAGTGACTTGACTTAGTGCTAGCTAGGAAATCACCATTGTCCTCATCCAAGGTAACACAAACCATGTAATGGAACACAACCATTAGAATCAGCTGTCTGCAGAATACTCGTAGCCAAGGAAACCACATCAGCCTTATAAACAGTATGATGAAGCTTCTATTTCTTTTTCTTGTGAACTTCACTCATACATAAAATATTTGAGGGCAAGTATTATGTCTGGCAAGGGGTCTCTTACCTCAAATTACTCCTACATCTAAAGGGTGTCCCATACCTGCACCTGGTACTGGAACAGCCCAAGACGATGTGAAGGGACAACATTTAAGTGGTCTGCAGGCCAAGCAGTGGCCCCAACAGAATCATTAAACCATAGGCTGAGGCATCTCTTTATTTTGCTTTTCCTTTTTCAGGTGCAACCAGATTTGATTGGGGGGGGGTGTACCAGAGTTAAGATCCATCAAGTCAGGGGACAGAACACCAGCCAGAATAATAAAATGACAGTACTGGACAATGTATCACAATAACCACTTAAAAGTTTCTAGCAAAATGTATGCCTCTATATATCTAAACTCTGCCAAACAGTGCTATCACAAAAAGTATGAAATGTGTTCAAAATTATTTTATAACTGACAGAAGTTAAAGAATGTCAAGTACACAAAGTCCAAACAGCAAAGCAACCAATGTGATGACCAGTGTTAAAAATCAGCTCCACACACTTTAACCACGTTATTGCAATAAAATAACATTTAACAGCAATTTAAATTATATTTTCTTGGCAGGGGGTAAAATCTCTTCAGAACATTCAAATAACTTTGTTTTTGGTAAAATCGCAACCAGATGTTAAAAACACAAGAGAGCACAGTCATACATATAGTAAATAATGTACAAATGCTGAAAAAAATCCAAGTTCTGCAACAGCTTCCTGTCAAAATATGAAAATAATGCACAGCAACAACAGTAAAGACAGGTGAGATTAATTCATGCTTCTGACTGCATGAGACAGCCCTTAGTGTCTTACAGCACACATATACACTGCACTTTGGAGAGAAATACTGAAAATTTCCTCAGAAACAGTAAAAACAAGCATTTGTCAAAGATAAAGCTAAACAAATATTGCTACGAGCAGAAATTCCCACAGAAATTTCTGTAAACACAGAGAAACAGCATACTAAAATATTTTTTAATAAACGTAAAAATAGAGAATAATAAATCTATTAATAAAATGATAGCAAGAGTGTCCCTAAATGGGGCTTATCTGAGGAGAAAGCCAGAATTTTTCTTTTTCAGTATTGGATCCCCTGAAGAGTCAGAGGACTTTCTTTGTATGGCAGAAAAAGACTGAATACTCACTTTTTATTTTTATTTTATTTTATTTTACATTTGTTAACCGGGCTAGTCTAACTGGATATATTTCCATTTTCAGTAGAGGCCCAGAGAAAAAAGCTCCATTGGCAACAAATAAAAATTGAAATTTAACAATTAAAAATTAGAAATCAATATTAATACATAGTAAATGAACGGATTTCAATATAAGATTATTAAAAAGACAGGAAGTAATAAGAATACTAAAAAACTTCCTGTGACAGCTGAAGGCTTCTCTCTCAGGATATGTTCAGCCACTCATTTGTCATGGGAAGACAGATGGAGGCAGATGTATCTGAGTTTTTGAAAGCTGCCCAGTACAGGTATAGCTTTGACAGACAATCCAAAATGCCACTGAGGGAGTGGGAATGATGAACACACATTATTTAAAACCAGGTGTGGTAAATCAGTGCGGGAGTGACAGCTTGAACGAAAACAGCAGAACCCGATATGAGGTTTTATGCTGGAAGGAAAACAAGGAAAAGAGGTTTTTGCTGTATGCAGGAATGGTTGATTTCATCTTTGTCTCAGAGAAACTGGGAATGTATTCTCAAAGTGTAGATGCTTCTGTAGGAAATCTGCTTCATTACAAAACAGAAAAGACAGTATTTCATCAGCAAATGGTCGAGAAACCTTGGAGATGTGTTTCAGTCTATCCTAACTGCAAAGTACTGAAAAAGAACGGTTTTAATACAGATAATGTGTGTGAATTTGTCTGTTTCATCATACTGAAACTAACCACGAAAACTATTTGTTTTCAAGTTCAGCAAATAGACTAATCTACTCTCAATCAAATGAGATGTAATAGTCCATGCAGAAGCTGTTTGTGTGTTTCATTGCCACTTTACAAAACACAAGGTTTTCAAGAACTAGATAATGTAAGCATTTTGAATTTATTTTCTTTCTGTTCAAACAGCCAAATTGTTATGCTTGATCCTTTCCTGCTAACTCCATTTGAATAAATACCTACTTTTTAGAGACTCAACCTATTCTGAGCATCTTTCCTGGAAGGAAATCAACCTGGTTAAATGCATATATCCAAACAAAGAGCAAATCATATTTAAAATTTAGGTAGTTTCCTCTCATATTTCAATACACAAATACATAGTACGAGCTTCACTGAAACCTATCCCCTCTATTTTATTAGACAGCATGCTGAAACTATACAGCTTTTGCTTTATACCCTGCTGTGCCCATCATTTTCTGCATTGTCTTTATTTTTATTTTACTGTGAAGGTACTACAGAACAGACAAGATGCACAGCATTTTTTTTTAATTACAAGACACATTACTTGGATCACATTCACATTGCTGAAAGTACAGTTTTTTAAACCACATTTTGCCAAGACCATAACTCCAAATTTACACTTCTTCTCTGAAATGGCACTTTGCCGAAACAGAAGAGTTAAACCACATTAACTAATTTTCTCTAATTTTTGCAGGGGGGCAAGCCCCATACTCCCTCCTCAATATATATACTAACTCAGAGATCGCACTACAGTGACAACAGTATATTTGTTCATACATACTGTAGTGCGATTGGAAAGTGCCATTTCGGAGAAGAGTAAATTTGGAGTTATGGCCTTGGCAAACTGTGGTTCGGAGAACTGTTCTTTTGACAATGTGAATGGGCACCCATTACTTATAACTGTCCAGGAGTTTCTCTCTCCAAGTACCCTCTGTAAATGGACACCTGCTTACATCTGGACATCCTGACCAATGAAGTAAAATACATAAAAAATACTTATATCATCAAGTCACGAGAATTTCTCTGTACAGTTTTTTCTCTCTCATTATTTTATTACTAGTTTCTCAATACATTACAATTGCATTAATATGT
The DNA here is from genome assembly GCF_019279795.1 of Protopterus annectens. Classification (NCBI taxonomy): domain Eukaryota; kingdom Metazoa; phylum Chordata; order Ceratodontiformes; family Protopteridae; genus Protopterus; species Protopterus annectens. Next base: position 628,390,763 of record NC_056734.1, read on the forward strand.
TAACTGTCAACTTGTACTGAACTGTCCTGTATATAAAGAAGATTGCAATAAAAAAATCATAATTGGAAAAAAAAAAGTCACCAGAATTTGAGAGACCTTTCACTTACGGGGAACATTTATATGCAATGATGAGCTTATATATCCACCATCCTGCCCTCAGCATATATGGCACCAGCATCAGAACCTCTATTTTTAAACAAGGACCAGAACTCCTTATGAATTACTACCCTGCCCTCCTCCAAAACTGAAATGAACTTCTTCAGGACATCTACCAACTAAGCAGTCAGTACTGATCACAGATGTCTTACTTCTGCTTCAGTGATCCAGCCTTTATAAAATACCATCTAGGATTATCTACAACAGCAGTCCATTTTAGACCACTTTGGTAAAAGGGACACTTGTATACATTCTGAACATCTTAAACATAGTACTTCTCTAAAATGTCTGCGGCACAAACATTAGCGATGGGTAACAGTGAAAATCACATCTAACAGGTGTCCACTGCTGGCAGACAATTAGTACAGACACAGCCATTTAATTTCAGCTGTGATGTACAATAACAATGCTTGGGGAGTGTTAAAATTCAAGAAGCAGATAGCGATGATGGCAAAGGAACCAACAGAATGGAAAGTGGCCAAGAAGATATTTGGATTGCAGGCTAGTGACTGCCTTCCATATAAGGTATTGATATCACAGTATAGACAAACAGAAAAGGACAGCCAAATCCTAAACAAAAGACGTGCACTGGTTTGGGTTTTTAATTAAATCTAGAAAAAAAGCTGTTGTTAAAAAAGGGATAATTAGTAGGGCATATAAAATATTGCACAATAACTATAGGAATCAATCCTAAGAGTTCAGAAAAAATTGGGAAGACAGATTAGATATGCAATTCACAAAGAAACAATTGGAAGACATATGTACGGCTCCCAAACATGCAACAAAATCTAGAAGATTTTGGATTTTTGCCTGGAAGCATTTGCAGACATACTTTTATATCTCAAGCAGACTCCAAATAATTTTTCCTCAGGTAGCTTGCAAATATTGAAGGTGAGATAGGGAAGATAGAGGTAACTAGGAACATATGTTTTGGGAGTGTAATAAGTTGGCAGACTTCAAAAATCTCCTACAGGCAGTCTGTTAGGAATACTAGGTGAGCAAAGGTTGCAACTAAGGAAATGATTTTTTTGAGCCAAGATACAGGATTTGAATTATAAAGGCACAGTAAAGCCTTGTTAAGTTTAATTCTGGTAGCTGTCAAAAAAAGCAATTATAGAAAATGGAAATCAAAATCTAAACCAACTATACCTGAAGTAGTAAATATTGTAACAGAGATAAAAGAACAGGAAGTAGGATCTTCAGAAAAGGGTAGGAGTAAATTACATAGAAAATGGAAATTGTGGTAACAATACATGCAGAAAAATGTTTTGGAGGTGGAATGACATTTAAGAGAAGGTAGGAACTGCGTAACTCAGGTAATGTTGCATATATTATATGATATATAACAGATGCGAATTATAATGTTTGTAAATGTGAACTTGCTAATATCATTTGATTACTTTTATATAAATGGAAATTTGTCTATGTTTCAAGTGATAATCCAATGTGTTTTTTTTTAAAAAGCAGACAGCAAGGAAAACAATCACAATTTGAAGAATACAAACAAATGCAGTATTACGTATCAGATAAAAACTGCATTACAAACAACACAAGAGATTAACAGTCTAAAAGAGAGATTCACCAATAAACAGGGCTTAAAAATAAGCATTTGATCTGTCTACTTTAACTCCTTGATTCTGTTTATACAAAGTTGACAAATACATTCACAATCCTGCAAACACACAGCCTGCATTCTTCAATTTTCAAAACAAGTCATACAGGGAACACTAAAGAATGCAAATGAAATTCCTAGTAAGACCTAAGGCATGAAAATAGACAATGAAAAACCCCTAAGTAGGACTATATTTATTCGGTAGGTCTATTAACAATTTTCTGTAACTTATTCTACATTGCAGCAGGTAAGAAACACAAAATGATACAGCTGATGGGAGAAAGAAACTAAGGCAGTTGGGAATCATAAACACCAAACATTGCATAAAAGACTATGTTTTATTATGTCACATGTGTACAGTTAACAGTTATCCAAAATCTTCAGCTTTTGCTGATACTAGCATGTTTGGCACCTGATCCAGATGTGCTTGGAGACTTCAAGCCAACAAATGGCCAATATAAACATTAAATTCAGATTAACACAGTGGTTCAGAGCCTACTTTCATTCTTGTGCTAGGTTCATCCTCAGCAACAAGGCTATCTTGTACTATGAAGCTGTGCTCAGCTGGAGTATTATCATGAGAAGCAACACGGGTTGGTCAAGGAAGCTACATTTTACTCTCTTGCTAAAAAGGCAATGTATTGTTTTTCATACCACTGCACTGTTTGAACAGCAAATGAAACAAAGGTGTAAAAGTCACTGCATTATCCAGCACAGTCTGCACCTCTGAATCTGTGAATGCCAAACATTATTGTCGCACCTAGCAACATAACTAACAGAAATGTTCTTTACTTGATGATCTACAAGGAAGAACTTCTTTGTGGGTCTACACGCAGATTTATGTTCTCTCTTCCTCTCCCATCTGATTCAAAGCTCTCACTGCATGCAATGACAACAATGCATGAAGACAGCATGTCTAGAGCCAGTTCATTTTCAATCACTAAGCACACTTTACTCAGATCAATAACATGCTATGAAGGTTTGACATTTACATGGATTTCCAAGTAATTGGTAAATATAAACTTGCTCAATCTTACAAGGAATTCCAGCAGCAACAGCTGGATGAAATGGCTATCTAATCATGTTGGACCCAACAAGGAGAGTTATTACAGATATACTAATAAGTATGGCAATATCCATTACATCCAATATTTGAGACCCTCTTTAGTAAGTCTATAAACAGGATGACTCTCGAGCACTAAATCGACTAGGATGGAAGGAGTCTCAGTACACCAACTTATGAAGTGCTGAGTTACTAAAGGACGCCTAGCTACTCAGGAGCTGACACTATATAAAACATTTGCAATGGAAACATTTTTAAAGCCAGCATTGGAAACAACCATGCTTTTCTTGGAATAACCTAGGATTACAGCATTTTAAAATGGGCAAGGAGCTTCCTGATGACAAAACATGATGCAGCTACTTATCCACTTGGAAGGGTTTGCTTATTCCCACTCTGCAGCAAAGGAAGGAGACATGTCTATTCCATTTTCATAAACTTATGCACCCACTTCAGGTAAAGCCAGAGATGGTGTTGCACATCCAGGAAGTGAACTGCTTTCTCTGTCCTGGTTTCAGCACTGGCTTGTAAAAGACTCATCATCCTTATATAAAGGGCCTGCAGTTCAAAGATCATGCAGGCAGAGATGGCCATCAGAAAATGTAATATTTAATACTGTTAAACTAGCAAGTTCAAAATGGGAAAGACATGTATGATGATCACAATATTCACATGTCACAGAATGGGAAGTTCTCAACTGTGACTAAATGCGGAATTGCTCTTAAAGAACTGCTTGACCAACCAATGATGGGTCACAATCATACCTTTCACAGGGTCAAGAGGGGCAGAAATAAATGACACATGCTGCACAACTGTAGAATAAATATGATCCAACCCAAAGAAGTGCATAATACAGATCAGTATCCCCTACAAACTGACTTACCGAAGTAGTAGTGAATACTGCTCCATCCAAATGAACAAGCCTTTCCATATGTTATAGCATACAGCATATATGCTTTGTGTAAACCTTCCTGGCCATTTCAATCATTTCTGACATCATAGCAAGGAAGTCTAGGAGGATCAGAGAGATTGTCGAAACAGCTAGGTTCTGCAATGGAACCGATCAACCTAGGCATGTGAAATCTTCCAGACAGAGCTGGGAGTTTCCTTTATCACCAGCGTCCTAAAAGCATGAAACCATCTCTCCTCTTGATTAGCATGAATGGTAAGGAAGAAATCTGTTTTTCCTCTAAATTTTGCTAGGAGGTGTGAATCAGAAGGGTAAGAGACGGTACATACAGAAATCTCTTGAAAAGGCATGGTGAATTAATTGACTGTCAGTGCTCCCTTTTTCTGCTGCACTGAATAAGAACATCATTCTTCCAGGTAAAAAGCAAATAAACCAATCAAAAGCCTTCAGTCTGGAGGATTTAATTCTGACATTATTCCTGAATGAACAGCTCCAGCAGAGGACTTATGGATGACTCAGCAAGTCTGTTAGTATAAGCATTTCACTTGAATTGTGACCCAAGGCAGCATATGTATCTAAAGATCAATGCCAGATGTCACTGCTTCTCTGTAAAAAAAAAAAAAAAGAAAATAAAAAAATAAAATAATAAAATAAAAAGAGACAGACTGGCTGTCAGATCAAATCAAGTGAGACCAAAGAATCAGCTTCCAGGACAACTGCACACAGCACCATCTGGTTGATATCAGGCCCCTTTCCTAAGGGGTCAAGGTCTCTTGAATCACTGAGAAATCAATATGAACTCCACCCAACAACACATCAAGAATGGGTTAAGTGGCAGGAAGGTGAGATCCAAACATTCTTTTATGTCTTTATTCAGGTAGTCAAGTTCAACTTCCGGGGCCCTCTTTATTGGCAGGAATGAATGACATCAGAGAGTGATCAGCTTTACAATGGGAAAGGCAAGTCTGTGTGACGGGATTACAAAAGACTTCTTCCAATTTATGATCAGACCCAGGACTGCCTATGCAAGAGTCCACTCCATAAATAGTGAAGGCAGTCAAATGGCTGTGCCATCAGGAGCTAGTCATTCTAGTAAAGGAATACATGGACTTCTCCCACAAGTGGCCTGACCACCACAGTCAGGTTAAAGTCCAAATAACCTCTCACAACAGAGGGAATAACTTCTTGTATAAAGTCAGAAAATTATGTGCTAGAAAACTCCCTGCAAAATCACCAAATAGAACATATCACAGCATGTGTGTTCACTGATATAACTTTTGTGGTGGGCAGGAAGACTTTTACTCTTTTTGAAATCACAAAAAGGTGAAATCAGAAAACCAGGTGTTAAACAGTACTGGAGCAACATCTATGGCCCCTTTAACTAGTACAGACATGGACTTTTCCAAAAATTCTATAAAGGCAGATTGGTCACTGAGTGGAGGTCTTTTGTTGGGGGAACAAAAGATCTCTAAGAAGTGACTGATCATGAATATGCATAAAATTTCCTGATCCTTACTTATGGATCTCCAAGATGAGGCAAACTCAAAGAATTACCTTTCTTCCTGAGTAGCCCTACACTACATTCAGGACTGTGACTCTTGACTGGTGTGGCTACTATTTTGGGTGACTTGACTGGTAGATACAGAATAGGACATGACCAGCCACGTGATGCCTGAATGTGACCACTGGCCATAAGAAGTCTCTTCTCTTTTTTATTGGTTGGAGGGGATAGCTGTTGTGAGATGAACAGTAAAAAAAAGCTGGAAGGGCCAAAATGGCTACACAGTTCATCTAGAAGGTCCAAAGTAAACCCACTGAAGAGCAACTCCACCTTAAAAGAGGAATAAAGGCTGGACATACAGAGTTCTTCCTTCAGGTGGGACAGCTTCAACACCACCATTCTTTGCAAAGCCATACCACAGCCTAGCAAGCAAACAATACCATCAAAACAGTTAAAATATGAGTGGTGATTTGGAATTCCAGACTGGATGAAATAGATAGAATCTTAACCAGTTACCACTAAGTCCTGGCTAAAGAGGGAGAAAAGCTTTTTTCAGTGCTAATCTGCTAGGGAAGACAAGAATCTGCATAGGTGACACAAACAGGTAAGTGCTCAAAATTCCAACATTGCAAATAAGAAAACTCTCTTTTCCACCCTAATCCAAGGCTTTAGACTCCTTGTATTGTAAGTGGCAAATGTTGTGGTCTCTGAATGCTTTGCTGGATTGAGAAGATCAAACAAGAATTGATATGAGAATATTTAGGGTCAGGATTTCATTCAACCGAACTAGGGGCTTGGGGAGGGCATCAGTTTTTCTAACAAGCCACAGTAGCTGTGTCCTGGCAACTCCAAACTGCATAAATGGCTTTGGGAGAAGGATGATGCAAGGTTCCACGTTCCTCTCCACATGTTCCTTAAAATGTTTCAAAGAGGGGTGGGCTACTGGTCAGTGCAGTGTGAACTTCATAAGACTCGAGCTTTCTTCAAAAGAGAGCTGTAGGTTGGGAAGGGGTCACTGTCATTATCTACCTTGGACACCTCCTGGTCCTAATACTGTTCACAGGAAGCAGAGGAAAAAAGAAGAGCCAATATACAAGGGGGTTTAGCATGCAGTGAATGCTTGTCAGGTTATCACGAGGCAAAGAACTCAAGTACGGGACATGCCTGCTGACATAAAAGCTTTAGAGTAACAGTTCTGCCATGAGCTGATATTGGCATCAGGTCAAGTTCTCAAAGGATGCAACCAGCTTTTGCACATATGTACCATCAGACATTAAAGAACTATCTGAAATTAAAGGTGCAGACCACGAACCCTGGAGAAGGAAGATTCTGTGGACCCTGTCTGTTAGATCCTGCTAAGCAAGAAGACAGGGTGGAAGAAGAACAGTACTCGGTGATGAGTTCAATCACCAAGCTATGGCTTGGTGACTACAGAGGTTGTTCCTCAGCTGAAACACTGTCAAAGATAAGCTGGGACAGATTAACCAGGCTAAGGGCATTGACTGTCCCAGAATACAATCCAAAGTGGGAGGAGGGATTTTTCTAGAAATGTCATTATCTGCCAAGGTGCAGGCTCAAGCCATCACTTTGTGTTGATAAAATGAATGTGTATTGGGATCACAGGACCACTTCCTTAAAGTAACTTACACTGAAAGAACACGGCTTGCTCTCTATTTCACTAGTCTTCTAATAGTGTTTTGATAGATACTAAGGGCTGTGTGTGTGTGTGTGTGGGATGCTCATGATGATCTCCACATGAGCAGCAGTCAACCATCACCAATCTCTTCCTCCTAATAAGACAGGCCATGAGTTTCATCACCCACACCCAACATATGCAAGTGGCCAAGGTGAATGCCTGGAATGTATGACAGTGCTTCATGTCCTGGTCCTCTCCCAACCTATAGAGGTAATGTTACAAATATTGTAGGTTCAAGCCCTGGCCTACTTTTTTTGGCCAAATGGACACTTGTGGATGGTTTCTATGTTTTAGGAAATAAACACAGGAATGTAACCAAAACATCAGTTATGCATATGTGCCGAACTGTGCAACCAGTAGAAAAGAAATAGGCTGAAACATAGTTACTGGGCATGTGGTCCAAGAGACTGCTGAGCAACCAATTTCCCAACTGACCCAGAGCACACTGTCTGGTTTAATGACTTGCTCAGGGTTACACACCATGCAAATGGAGGCTGAGGGAATCCATACTGAACTAAATTACTCTCACAGTCTTAAGCCTATGTGCCAATTGCCAAACAAGCCAGATCTTTATTGCTTTGTAGCTAATCTGGACAGGAGGGCTACTGTGTTGCATTATAGGATAAGGAGAGGGCCCATAGTATCCTTTGAAGATTTTGTTATAAGTTTTTCTAACACTATATGATAAGCCCATGGCTGCTAAAAGTACTTTGCAAGTGTCATGTGATATCATACATGTACAGGTGTGGGGCTAAATGCACCTCAAAGTGTGTGAGTTTCTGAGAAAAAATGCTTAACTGGTGTGGGAGAAAAGTAAGAGAGAAAGTAACCCATTCATAGACTCACAAAGTAAAGTTCCTGTTGTTAAAATGAATGGTTCCTGAACACAGGTAGATAAGGTGTGATAGAAGCAGGGTACACATTTCCATGGATAATAAATGCACACAGCTTCAAACACCTAGTGGCATGTAGAATTTAGTGTAGGAATTATAGGGAAAACTACTAGTGTACCAACTCCTTTGCTCAACACTTTCTGGAATTCATAAACTCCAATGCCCAGGATCAACTTATCCACACCCCCACCAGGGGCAACAATATCCTAGATCTAGTCATTACCAACATGAGTGACCGGTGTTCCACACCTGAAGTTAATGCCTCATTGGTCCGATCCGACCATAAGCTAATTACCCTAGATATCCACATCCTGCCCCCACCCCCATTAAGGAAACCATGGTAAAAAAATTCTCCAAAGCCAACTTCATGCTTCTTAAGACAGAAGTGGTGAACTTCATGACACCTATGCAGATGTACATTACTGAATCCTAACACAATTGCACTTTATAAGCACTTACATGAGTGCATGGATCGTGCTATCCCAAAAAGAATGAAGATGCTATCCTCCAAAAAAAGGAAGCCAATCTGGTGGCCCCCTGCCATAAACAAACTGTACAACAGAAGGAAGAAACTGTTGCAAACGAGAGTAAAATCCCCATGAGTGGAGGAGCTCCCTGGTCAGCCTCAGTAAGAAGCTGCGATCCCTGATAAAATCCTCCAAAACTAGTTACGAAAACAAAATCACCACGGATTCTAAAGACAACCACAAAGTATTCTATAGCTATGTCAAGACTCTCAATGGCAACACTCAGATCTGCTCTGAGTTACAGCACAATGGCACTAAATATACAGACCCAACTGATATTGCCAACATTCTGGCAGATAGGTTCAGTGCTAACTTTACCCCCCTCTCACCCCCTAAACAGCCCATCTCTATACCGGAAGAATACAAAGTTCCTGTAATCACGGCTGCACAGGTAAAAACCACTCTCTCCAAAGCCAAGAACACAGCATCCATGGGACCAGACAACATCCCAGGATGCGTTCTCCACGAACTACAGAACGAACTGGCACTCCACCTACGTACCATGTTCAATCATAGCCTCACCTCAGGCTTTGTGCCTGCTGAATGGCGCACAGCGACGGTTATCCCACTCCACAAGGGGGGAGCCACCACAGATGCTGGGAACTACTGCCCCATTAGCCTGACGAACCTGGTCTGCAAGGCCATGGAATGTATCATCATGGAACATATAAACAAAGACACTGGTAAACTCCAAACTCTGGACCCCACCCAGTTCGGGTTTGTAAAAGGCAGATCATGTCTCCTAAACCTGATAGACTTCTTTGAAGCAGTCACCAGAGCTGTAGACAAGGGTAAGGTGGTTCACAGACTATTTAGATCTTGCAACAGCTTTCGACACCATCCCCCACTCTGGAATTACAGATAAACTCACTAAACTAGGTATAAATCCCTATGTCACAAGATGGGTTGCCAACTGGCTCACTTAAAGAACCCACACTGTGAAAGTAGCAGACTCCAAATCCGACTTCAGACCAGTGACAAGTGGAGTACCACAAGGTTCAGTCCTGGGACCTCTCCTGTTTGGTATCTACTTCTCTGAAGTACAGGCTAACACAGAAGGTCTTTGGCTAACGAAGTTCGCAGATGACTGCAAACTAGGAGCCATAATCAAAACTCCTAATGATGTGGACATTCTACAAAAGGGCCTAGCTGAGACAGATGCCTGGTGTCAAAGCCATGGCCTCAAGCTCAATGCCAAAAAGTGCATTGCCATCCTCTTTGGTAAAAACTCTGTACCCATGAACTACAACATAGGCGGTAGTATACTTAACTCCGAAAGTGTGATAAGAGACCTTGGGACACAGGTGGACAGTAGTCTCTCCTTTGATAATCACATCGCCACAGTAGTCAGGAAATTCTTCTACGTGGCACACCATCACAAAAGGTTTCTCATCCAGAAAAAAAGAGGTCATTGTTCCCCTCTACTCATCACTCATTAGACCTATTATAGAGTACAACACCCCTTTTGGTATGTACGTCACAAGACATCTACAACAACTGGAAAGGCCGCAGAAATACCTCACAAAGAGGATTACCGGCCTCAAACAGATGCCCTACGCAAACCGTCTCAAAAAACTCCAGCTTTACTTCGTCGCATATCGCCTACTCAGAGGTGATCTCTGCCTAACATACAAAGCTATATCAAACCAAGAGCTGCTGGACATGCTCCACTTAAAGAAATCCCAATCCCTCCGAGCTACACGCTCTAGGGACCTAAACCTTGTCACCACAATAAACAGAACATGCCGGAGGGATAGATTCCTGCCCCGGAGACTTCCCATATCTGGAATAAACTACCTATCTATATCAAACAAAGCTCCTCATTAGCACTCAAGAAAAATCTTGAGGATTGGATGGGAAATAGGAAATTCACCCTGGGGATCACCTCTGTGGCTCTGCTCAACAGTGGCACAGGAAAACAATTTTCTTGGGTGGCAAAAGCCAGGGTACCTTTTTGGCTGGGCTTTTATAGGCCCCAGGGCCGATAGCCTAGTACCTACCTATGAACCTATACTACGTTCAGATCATGGTAACTGTCCAACAGACCCTTATGACAGGGTTTCTACTGAATCAGTAGACAAGTGTAGACAAAACAAGAATTCCTAAAAAGGGAAATGGTATAGGATACAAACAAAGTCATAATCAATACATGTACTTCCAGTGTAGGAGGTCACATCTCCACTTCATCATGTGCGGTTTCACTGATGAAAAGTGTCAAATGTCTATATTGTAAAGCCATTCTTTCCCAATGACTCTAGCTCCATTTTCCCTTTTCTTTTAAAAAGTGATTGTAAAGGAAAATAATGCAATTAAAAAAGAAAAAAAAATGAACAAGAGGTGATGATACAGTTACAACAGATGACAGCGTGTACTATGTTATTCCCAAATGTTGACACGATGGGAGGAAAAACAGATCTGTGGAGCATGACAGATGTGCTGACAATATCAGTACCTGACAATGGCTCCATTCTGGTGGTGATGTACCAGGGACTCAGACATGAAGAATAATTCTGAGAAAATGTGTTACGTTTGCTGAAGGTGAGCAGTCTTCTTTTCCAAACTGTGAACAGAGTTCTTGCAGCTTCTGCAGGTTAACCATCAAGAAGCATAACATGACATACTATGCTGACAGAAGAAACACATAGTGAAATCAACTGCAAACGTGCAGCAAACTTTACTTATGAAATGAGAGAGAAATGAAAAAAAGTCTTTAAATAAATACTCAATAGATTAAATATAGAATGTAATGGTAAATCCATGGTTCCAATGCCTACTACTTTAGCATGAAGCGAGAAGCAAGGGAAAATGAATAAAGTAATCTGAAAAGCTATCTTGACACATCATATTATCAAGTTAAAGGTTCTGTCTTCAAAGATCTCTGTCCAACAATACGGAATCACAAAATAAACTTCATCAAAGTTAGAACACCACAGGAATCAGACTGTAAAATGAAAGTAAAAATCTAACATGAGCCAGTCTCTGGGTGTAGAATCCAACCTTTTTATTACATTTAAAAATATTACTTTATGTGCAATAATCTGCACATTTTCTCTCAAGATTACTACAAAGATGAAATGATTATACACCACATGACAGAAGTGTGGCCAGATAATTTTGAGAAACAATCATAGCAAAACAAAAATCAAATAGTTCTGACAAAAAAGGGGGGGGGGGGGAGTTTCCTTCCTTTGCGCAGTGTCATCGCTTTGGTTACATTTTGTACTGAGAAGATGAAACCCCTAGATTTTTTTTTTATTTAGCAAAAGTGTGTGCTTAACTCATTGAAGCACATAGCGCCTTTTTTGTACACTTCCAATTAACACCCATCTATCATAATGGTGTCCAGACCTTTTTTGGGGTGTGGCTTCTTTAACTAAATGACTTACCAGCTAATATTTGGAATTAGAAAAGGGAAGAAGTAATTAACAAAATGATATGAAGATTGTTATACCAGGATGTCCTGCAGTACTGAAATTAAAGAAAAATGTTTGCCATTTATCATTCATATTTGTGTTCCTACTTTATAACTGAGAAACCCATATGCTACTCAGGGACATGGTGTGAAATGCTACGGTGGCAGACAGGGAAATTCATTGTAAGTGTTTATTTACGTCATACTATACTGGATATACTGATAGATGTTTGTAATTATGAAAATAAGCAATATGTTCATATGAACTAAACACTTCAAAACCCAGGTGACAAACTAATGCAAGGTGTCAGGTGAAACCTTAGATGCTGTTGAAGAAACCTGTTACATTTCACTGTAAGTTGCATAGCCTGAGAGATATTCAGTGTTATTTGTTGCTAATTATGCAGTCAAACGTATGTTTTCAGGTTTCTGTAAATATCTCAATAAACATGCACTGAAAGGAATTTCTTGCAGTCATGCGAAAGCTTATGTCTAATTAGCAAAAGTTGTTGTTGTCTTTCGGCTTTTCCCAATTAGGGGTCGCCACAGCGGAACTCCGGTCCACTAATGATTGGCAGTAGATTTTCACGGTGGCGATTTGCCAGCTCGATGCCCAACCTTCAACGAAGGCACGCCCATTCACGCATGTCTTTCGGAACGCCACCCGACCCGCAGGGAGGACATGCCGACTGCACACAGAAGTCACTGCCCGCACACTAGCTGAGAATCGAACGGAGAACCTCTTGCTGTAAGGCAAAAACGCTACCACTGCACCACCGCGGATTGTCTAATTAGCAAAAGTGTTCTAAAATATATATGTCTAAGTTGTATAGATTCCAAGACATGACAATTTGTGAAAGTTTAGAAAAAATGTAATTCTGGGTTTGTGAGCATTATAATATTTATTGAAAAACTAAGAATGCACTGACTATTACCAATGTGAAGAATACTACTGACTAATAACATTGCAATTTGTACAATTTTAATAGCTTTCATTGTTCACAAAATATTTACAGTGGATATAAAAAGTGTACACACCCCTGTTAAAATGTCAGGTTTTTGTGATGTAAAAAAATGAGACCACAACAAATCCTTTCAAAACTTTTCCCACCTTTAATGTGACCTATAACCTGTACAATGCAATTGAAAAACAAACCAATCTGTTAGGGAAAAAATATAAAAAACGTACAATAAGCTGGTTGCATAAGTGTTCACACCCTTAAATTAATACTTTAAAGCACCTTTTGATTTAATTACAGCATTCAAGTCTTCTTGGGTAGTAGTCTATCAGCATGGCACATCTTGACTTGGCAATATTTGCCCACTCTTCCTTGCAAAAGCACTCCAAATCTGTCAGATTGCGAGGGCCATCGCTTGTGCACAGCATCTTCAGGTCACCCCACATATTTTCTATTGGATTTAGGTCTGGGCTCTGGCTGGGCCATTCCAAAACTTTAATTTTCTTCTAGTGAAGCCATTCTTTTGTTGATTTGGATATATGCTTGGGGTCACTGTCGTGTTGAAAGGTGAAATTCCTCCATCTTCAGCTTTCTAGCAGATGCCTGAAAGTTTTGGGCCAAAAGTGACTTGCATTTGGAACTGTTGATAATTCCCTCCACCTTGACTAAAGCCCCAGTTCCAGCTGAAGAAAAGCAACCCCAAAGCATGATACTGCCACCATCATGCTTCACCGTGGGGATGGTGTTCTTTTGGTGATGTGAAGTGTTGTTTTTGTGAGAAATGTACCTTTTGGAATTGTGACCAAAAAATTCAACCTTGATCTCATCAGACCATAACACATTTCCCCACATGCTTCTGAGAGACGTGATGCATTGTTTTGCAAATTTTAGCCAGGCCTATATTTTTTTTATGTAAGAAAAGGCTTCCATCTTGCAACCCTACCCCATAGGCCAGACATATGGAGAATACAGGAGATTGCTATCACATGTAGTACACAACCAGTACTTGCCAGAAATTCCTGCAGCTGCTTCAGTGTTTCTGTATGTCTCCTGGCAGCCTCCCTGACCAGTTTTTGTCTGGTCTTTTCATCAATTTTGGAGACATTCAGCTCTTTGCAACATCACTGTTGTCCCATATTTTCTCCACTTTTTGATGACAGTCTTCACTGTGTTCCATGGTATATCCAAAGCTGTGGAAATTTTTTTGTACCCTTCTCCTGACTGATACCTTTCAACAATGATATCCCTTTGATGCTTTGTAAGCTCTCTGTGAACCTTGGCTTTTGCTGTAGCAGGCAACTGAGTAAACGTCAGGAAACTCTTACTAGGATAGCTGAACTTTATTTGGGGTTAATCAGAGTCTCTCTAATTGATGGCAGGTGTGTGCCCAAGAAGTCTGAATGCTGTAATTAAAGCAAAAGGTGCTTCAAAGTATTAGTTTAAGGGTGTACACAGTTATGCGACCAGCTAATTGTATTTTTTTTTTTAATATTTTTTCCCTAACAGATTTGTTTGTTTTTCAACTGAATTGTACAGGTTATATGTCACATTAAAGGTGGGAAAAGTTTTGAAATGATTTATTGTGGTCTCATTTTTTTATATCACAAAAACCTGGCATTTTAACAGGGGTGTGTAAACGTTTTATATCTACTGTATATTTGCTTATCTTAAGCCTTTAAGTTGACTTTTCTGAAAATGCTTTGGAATGTAAGGATGTGTGTAGACTGCTACAGATGTATGATATTCCGCACCACATAGGTGCAATAGTCAGCCACATGAATCTCAGTCATGTGAATCACTGAAAATGTAGAGATTTCAATGCATCTCTTGCTATACAAAAAGCTGTCAAAATGACATTTTACATTTTAAATCCATTTTGGTGGTTTCAAAATAAGTGAAAATACTAAATTATTCTTGGTGACTGGAATCACTGTTGCAGTATTGATAATGAATGGGTGATTCCTAGACGTGAATGGGGATGTAAGGATGGCTGGTTATTGAGCCACAGAACTGTCCAACAAGTACGAAAGGACTGACTGCGTGAAGGCAACCCTAGACCTTGAGAATACATCAGTCCCTGCAGTGTTTACTGAAATTGTGTACAAGGGACCTGGTGGCATTTTCTAGTATAGTCCTGACATCCACCTGTTTGTAGAAGGCCTCAGATGACGCTACTCCTCTTGTAGAATCAGATCAAGAGCATGAGGCTAAGGTCTTACCTTATAGAGAATAACAAGAGGAGATGGCCTTAGTGATTCAGTTTGCAATAATTTGTTTAGACACTGGTTGGTCTAATTTAAGTACATAAAGGATACAAAAAGTTGGTCAGAGTTTCTAATGGATTTAGTTTTGTCCAGATAGAATCTTAACTGTCTGAAAGTCTAGAGAGTGTAGCAATCTTTTCCCCCATTTATTGGGTTGAGAAAGAAGGTAGGGAAATTTATATCCTGGGTAAGTGACAGTTCATTCACTACTTTAAGCATGAATGACGGGTTAGCTCACAGGGTCACCCTGTCCTTGAGAAAAATAAAGGGAGAGATGACCATGACAGCCTCAAGTTCCAAGACCCTCCTAGCTGAAGTAAGAAAGGGAAGTAGAACAGTTTTCCAGGTGCAGAATTTGAAGTTTACTGAAACTGCTGGTTCAAAAGGAGGCATAGCAAGGTTATTTAGCAAGAAGTCGAGATCCCGAGGAGGAATTAAGGGATTCCATAGTGGTTTAAGACACAGCGTCCCTTTTAAGGAAAAACTTGTCCTCAGGTCTGGACATAAGAGGAGGACTGAGGGGTAGCCACACAGAGATGACTGACAGGTGGTCTTTGATGGAAGAATAGGCCAAACCTGTATTCATAAGCTCACACAGATGTTTCAGTATAGAATGTACCTATGACTTGTTGGAAGTCCTGTCCATTCCTGTGGCACCAAAAGGAAAATCTCTTCCCTTTGCCTTTGCAGGGTTTTCAATTGGTGGGTCTCCTGGCTTCTTGGAAAACCTTAATTAGGCCCTCTGAAAGGTGGTGCTGTAAGGAATTAAAATCTTATCATCCAAAGCTAGGTTTGAGGATGACAGGTTGTGAGATACATTAGTGACCCCTTCTGCTGTGTGATAAGACCCGTCTGTAGTAGCAGTTTCTGGTAGCCACCCCTGGTGAGGTGAAAAAGAAGAGCAAACAAATGTTGCCTTGGCCGGATGAGGACCCCTAGAAAGACTTTTGGCTTTTATTTTTCAGCCATGTCCACTGAAAGCATCTTCCCTCCAGGCTGGGGTCCATTTGTGAGGGTTCTCCAAGGCCCTGCTTAGTGTGTCTGCCAACACTCTGCCTTGTGATGAAATGCATGTGGCTACTAAAGACATGTTTTTCTGGGTGTCAGGCTCCCAGGCAGTCTGTGCTAATCTGCAGAGTTGGTAAGACATGATTCTTTCTTGTTTATGTACCACACGACTATGGTGCTACCTCTGAGCACTCTTAGAGACCTGGCCTTCAGACCTAGGAAAAGACTTGAAGAGGTTGGCTTGAGGTGCCCCCATCTCGTTCATGCTGATGTACTCATTTAGTAGCTTTGGTTGCTGCCTGCCCTAAACCCAGTCTGTCCAGGCTCCCCCTGACTTGTCCGAGGCATCTGTGTGCACTTCTTGAAGTGGAAGTGGTGGGGTGAAGGGAAGTCCTGGGTTAAGCATCACCTGGTCCCCTCCACCATGAAAACTCTCTCCTGAAATAAGCTAATAGTGGAATTACTGTGTCTAGAGGGTATTAGGACCAAGCTCTTTTCATGTACCGCTGGATTTTCCTCATATACACTCTGGCTAGAGGGAGCACTGGAAATGTTGCTGCCACAAATCTTAGGGCCTTTAGTGCTTCTCTTGCAGAGCACTGGTTGTAGGAGGCCAGGTAGAGAAAGTAATCTGAAAGGCTGTACATTTTCCCTTGAGACAAGCATGCATCTTTAAAGTGTCCAGTCTGCAGCCCAGGAAGACTAAGTTTTGAGCTAGCTGCAGGGTGGACTTCTTGCACTTGACAGTGAACCTCAACTGTGACAGGAGGTAAAGGGTTAGTTGGAGGTGTTGCAGGAGTATCTGAGAAGAGAGGAGAGGAAGCTTGCTTAATAAGCCATTAGGGCAAAATTTGGATTTTGTGCGTTTGACATAAGGCAGTAGCTTGTGTCAGACACTTTATGAAAACTCAAGGCTGTAGAAAGCCCAAAAAGCAAAGAAGTAAACTAAAAGGGAGATGACCCAGCAAAAAAAACCTGAGCAAAATCCTGCAAAGGGTGTGAACTGGAATATGGAGGTAGGCATCTTTTAGAATTAGAGATACTAGAAAAGCCTGCGGCAGAATGAACGAAAGCGGAGTGTGTAGGGAAACATTCTGAAAGGTGACACTTTCAAAGAAGTATTTAGCAGAGGGAGATCTAGTATGGGCCTCCATTACCCTTCCTTCTTTGACAAAAGGAGAAGTCTGGAGTAAAAGCTTTTTACCACAAATTCCATGGGTAATGTTCTATTGCGTTTTGTGCCTGCAATTCCAGTAAGATTGGTGGAAGCAGGTGCATATGGTTTGTAGGGAGTGCAGGTATGCCAATTGGAAGAGGGATTTTCATCTAGGACATGGCATACCCCCTTTTCTACAATCAAAGGCACCCATTAGTCTGTGTAATCTTTTCCCAGGTGGAGATTGACTGGGTGAGCCTTGCCTTTATGACAGTGAAAGGGCCTGGGTGAGGGGAAGGGTAGGCTTGAAACATTATACATAGTCACAGTGACTTTTCTCCAAAGGAAGGTCTCTTAGAACAGGAATTTATCTGCGGTTTCTCAGGGAATCTCTTTCCAAGGGCCTTCCTATGTTTCTGGCTGTGTCTAGGATCTAACAAAAGAGGTAGGTTTTGTTGGGTAATTCCTCTGGTATCTGGGCACAGAGGTTAAAAGAAGACGTCTGTAGTCCTTCATGGTTTTCCCACTTCTTGAAGGGTTTTGGAAAAGACTGGCTTTCTGAGGTCCAAACAGGAGATTTTTGTCTAAAGGGGAATCTATAATTTTAGCTTGCAAGTCCTCAGGTATTGGTTGATTGAGCAACCATGCATACCCGTTGTTGCTCGTCCCTCTCTAACATAGATGACAAGCAGGCGGAGAATTTCGTTTACATACTTTAATACATAAAAACACACCAGGATGGATAGCAGCATCATAAAATATAAACAAACTGGTTAACAGACAGACCTTACATACATACATGCTTATATCTCAACAGCTTACTACAAAACAGCATTCAGACCTGCACGTGCTCAGTATTCATATATTTGTGCAAGCCCTTGGATAGCTTCTTAATGGTACATACACACACAATGATCTACATTCTCCCTGTTAAAAAGATTCTTCTTCTTTTGGCTATTCCCATTAGGGGTCACCACAGTGGATCATCTGTTTCCATTTCTTCCAGTCCTCTGCATCTTGCTCAGTCACACCAACCACCTGCATGTCCTCTCTCACCATATCCATAAACCTCATCTTAGATATTCCTCTTTTCCTCTTACCTGGCAGCTCCATCCTTAGCATCCTTTTCCCAATAGACCCAGCATCCCTCCTCAGCACATGTCCAAACCAACGCAATCTCACCTCTCTGGCTTTATCTCCAAACCATCTAACCTGAGCTGACCCTCTAATATACTGATTCCTAATCCTGTTCATCCTCATCACACCCAGTGCAAATCTTAACATCTTTAACTCTGCCACCTCCAGCTCTGACTCCTGCCTTTTTGTCAGTGCCAACATCTCCAACCCATATAACATAGCTGGTCTCACTACACTCTTGTAAACCTTCCCTTTCACTCTTACTGGTATCAGTCTGTCACAAACCACTGCTGACACTCTGCCACCCAGCCCATACTCTTATTCACCTCTCTTCCACACTCACCATTACTCTGAACTGTTGATCCCGAGTATTTAAACTCATCCACTTTCACCAACTCTTCTCCCTGCATCCTCACCATTCCTCAATCCTACCTCTCATTCACACACACATATTCTTAGTCCTGCTGACCTTCATTCATCTCCTCTATACAGCATATCATAACTCAGCCACTGGGGATGCATAAGCCAGTGAATTTTGTTTGTGCCGGTCTGAGGCCCGGATAAACAAGGAGGGTTATGTCAGGAAGGGCATCCGGTGTAAAACTTCTGCCAAATGACATATGCAGACAACAGTACAGATTTCCCTCTTAAAAAGATTGCCCTTGGTAAAAAAAAAAAAAAAACATTTAAGAGTTAGACGTGCATTATTACAGACATTAGAAACAAACACAATGATCATTGTCCAAGTTACTGTGTATATGTTACATGTCTGGAGATACCACTGGATCTCGTAACACAATTTGGACTGTATTTAGCAACAGGGACAGTCTTCAGTGAACAACTTGTATCAGGAACTTCTGGATTTGTCACAGGAACGGGAATGTTCTCTGGAACTTCCTCTGGAATTGGAACACTAGACAACTTACTGAGATAAAGAATCTTTTTCTCATAGGCTGTGTGCTGTGGTATTGGCTTGGACTCCGGTCTCAAATGTTTTTGATTCCGCCTAAACTCTATTCCTTGTGATTCCACAATGTATGATCTCGACTCTGGACAAATATTCTTCACAACACCAATCCGATCATAACATTTTGATGTCTGAATCCTTACCACATCTCCTTCGGGTCTATATTAAATCACCTAAGGAAAAAAAAATTGCTGTTCCAACAGAAAACAAAAAAAAACACTTTAAACATTGCATTAAGTGGGGGGCTTCGCGCCCCACCCCCCCTACTTAAATATACCAACTCCGAGACCACACTACAGTGCCAAAAATGGCAAAGTAACGAAGCGGCTAAGCAAATTCTTTCCCAGGAAAATAATTTGATTAAAAGCCGCTTCGATATCTTGCCGTTTTAGGCTTTTGAGTTCGACCAAGATGCATTCGAAAGAATGCGTCTTCAGTCTTCTAACAGGGAACATTTTCCTTCTTG
This sequence comes from Protopterus annectens, assembly GCF_019279795.1. Lineage (NCBI taxonomy): Eukaryota > Metazoa > Chordata > Ceratodontiformes > Protopteridae > Protopterus > Protopterus annectens. The sequence continues at coordinate 628,410,487 of NC_056734.1, forward strand.
TAATGGATTGAGCAGTTTGCTGGTCTTATAGTAGGACTTCTGGGTTAAACCCTTCCACAGATTAGCTTTCACTGACCTTTTGTTCTTGACACATGGAACCAACAATTGACTACTGATGGGTAACGTGTTTCTGGTTTGTCTCGACAGAACTCTCTGAGCAGATAAACCAAGATGTTCATCACGAAGAATGTTTGAGATTCAAGAGATTCAGGAAAACATCACTATTGTCTCATTTTGACTTCACTAGTATGTGCTATGCACTTTGAACTGCACGTTCTGCCAAACCATTTGACTGTGGATACTCTGGGCTACTCGTGATATGAGTTAAGTCCAATTCTTCAGCAAATCTTTTGAACTGTTGGCTTGTAAACTGCATGCCATTGTCAGAAATGACTGTGCGGACGACCATGAACTGCAAAATGATATTTCATCTTAGTAATGGCAGCACTGGATGCTAGATTAGGAAATAGGTCAATCTCGAACCAACTGGATTAAGAGTCTACTAAAACCAAATAATGTTGACCATTCCACTCAAAAATGTCGGTGGCTACTGTTGACCAAGGTAGTTCAGGAATCTGGTTTAGTTGAAGTGGCTTCCCTTCTGTTGATGTGTCTTTGTACTACTACACACGGAACAAGACAAAAGTGTTCTCTCAATGTCTTGTGACATAGAAGGCCAAAATACCGGTTCCTGGGTGACCACAATGCAAGACAGTAATGTACTCCTGTTGCAAGGACTTTGGAGCAATTACTTTCGGATCTGTCATAATGATACCATTATCAGACAAAATCTCATCTCTGTATGGAAAATAAGGTTGCACTTCTTGAGGTAAACTAGATTGCATTTGATGGCCATCCTTTAGTGATTAAGTGGTTGAGCCTTTGTAAAGCTGGATCTGTGGCTGTATGATCTATCAGCTCATCAATATGTGTGGAAGAAAAACTCACTTCCATGACTTCAAAATCAAGGTTCTCATTCTCATGCTGTTCTGTGGTGTTTCTGGGCGATATGGATAATGCATCAGCAAGATAAAGAAGTATGCCTTTTTTGTAGACAAGTGACATTATATTTTTGCAATTTCAACATCATACGTTGCAATCTGGCTGGAGATGAATGCAGAGGCTTTAAGATGGTGGCTAGAAGTTGGTCTGTTTCGATCTGGATAGGTCTACCATAAACATAAGCGTGGAACTTTGAACATGCAATGCAAAAGCTCTTTCTGGATCTGGGCATACTGCACTTCAGTTTGGCTAAGAGTTCTCAATGCATAGGCAACAGGTTGACCCTCTTGTAGAATAACTGCACCAAGACTAAATTTCAAAGCATCATCGCATAAGAGTAAGTGGCTTGAGAACATCATAGTATCAGAGAGTTGGTGGACTAGCAATTCTCTGTTTCAGGATATCAAATGCTCTTTGGAGTTGCTCTGTCCAAGACCAGGATACATCTTTACATGTCAGCTCTCAAAGCGGTGCTGAAAGCTGATTCAAGTCTGGAATGAACTTGCCTAGGTAGTTAACCATGCCAAAAAAATGTTGCAGGGCATGAACATTGTCTGGAGCTGTCATCCTGAGAATGGCCGTTTGCTTGGAAGGGTCTGGTCATAGGCCTGAACTAGTATATAAATGACCACCTTAAGTGACCTCTTGTAGCCTGAATTTGCATTTCTGTGTATTGAGCTTAAAACTTGACATGCTCTTTCCAGAACTTTTCAAAGGATTCTGTGATGCTCAGCTTCACCAATACCTCCTACTATTACGTTGTGTACTATAATACCACAAGGAAACCCAGAAAAAAGTTGCTCCATTGCACGTTGAAAGACTTCACTTGCAGAATTTATCCCAAATGACATTCTCAAAAATCTGTACCTACCAAACGGATTACTGAAAGTAGTGAGCAATTCCAAACGGTTGGCCAGATCTGGCACAAAATCAATGGGCAGAGGCTCAGAAACAAGTTACGTCCCTCATGGATATGGGGGCTATTCAACCAGTACCAGAACAGGAAAAAGGACAAGGTTTTTATTCAAGACTGTTCCTGGTACCCAGAAAAGACAATGCCTGACGTCCAATACTGGATTTATCAATTTTGAACACGTTCATGGACATTCCAAAATTCAAAATGCTGACTGTACAACAGCTACTGCCTATGCTGGGCAGGAACGCTTCATTAGTGACTCTAGACTTAAAAGAGGCATACCTGCATATCCCAATAAGGGAATCATGCAGAATATACGTCCGCTTCAAGGCAGGTTTTACGCAATACCAATTCTCTGCACTGCCCTTTGGCTTATCTACTGCACCCAGGGTCTTTACAAAGTGCCTGGCACCAGTAATTGCATTTTGCAGACAAAGAAGCATACAAATTTATCCTTATCTGGACGACTGTGTCATTCAAGCAGAGTACAAGGGCACTCTTCTTCAACATCTGGCGTTTGTAAAAAGGCTTCTAACATGCCTAGGGTACACAATAAATGAAAAGAAATCACAACTGGTACCCTCTCAAGAAATTACATTCCTGGGTGCAAGCTTGAATACAACTGCCCAGATGGCTTACCTTACGCCAGACACACAAAGGCAACTGACGATATATTTCAAACAGATGGCAACAAAAACCCAGTTATCTGCAAAACAAATACTGCAGGCTTTTGGGTTCAAGGCATCCTGCATTCTACTAATTACATATGCAAGACTGCATATGAGGAAACTTCAATGGTACCTAAAAAGTTTATGGAGGCAACATTGTCACTGTCTGGAAACAATGATTCCTCTCATTCCCTGCCTATAACAGGAGTTTCTTTGGTGGGCAGAGACATGTCACCAAAACAAGGGACTGTCATTCACTCTACCCCCTGCCACCCAAACCCTAACTACAGACGCATCAGACTATGCTTGGAGGGCCCACCTGGCGGGCAGATGCATTCAGGGCATATGGAGCCCAAAACAAATGCATCTGCATATCAACCAGAAAGAGATGCTAGCTGTTCAGAATGCCCTGACAGCCTTCAAGGACTTACTTCATCCAGGACAACTACTGATAAAGACGGACAACACCACGGTTATGTGGTACATAAACAAGCAGGGGGGTACACATTCCTACCCCTTTTGCAGACTAGCCATGGCATTGTGGAACACAGCCTTGACTTACCAAGTACATCTTCAAGCTCAATTCCTGCCAGGAAAACAAAATACTCTGGCAGATGACCTAAGCAGAAATCTTATGGACCCACACGAGTGGAAAGTGGATCCACAAATCTTCAGCATGGTAACACAGAAATGGGGGAGCCCAGACATAGATCTATTTGCCTCCCCCAAAATTATCAACTGGTCAAATTCTGCACAAGGACTTATCACAGACAAGCATGGAAAGTGGATGCCCTATCCTTCAGTTGGAAAAACCTATCAGTCTACGCCTTTCCCCCTCTGCCTCTTCTCTCCAAGGTCTTACTAAAGGTCAGACAGGAAAAAACAAAAATTATCCTAATTGCTCCGGACTGGCCTCGCCAGCACTGGTACCCAATTCTAAGGAATATGTCTCAACTCCCTCCTTGGTACTTGCCTCAAATACCTCATTCAGCAGAACAATCAAATTCTGCACACACAGCTCCAAACTCTGAACCTTGCAACATGGCCGATCATGTAATTATTCAAACAACACCTCTCAGTAAATCTGTGATGGATGTAATTTTGGAAGCCAGAAGGCCTAGTACTAGAAAATCTTAAGCTGATAAATGGAAGAGATTCTGTGCTTGGAACCAAGCACAAGGAACGGACACAGTAAAACCAAATATCCCTCAGATTTTACAATACTTGACTGAGATGCTTGACAAGGGCCTATCTTTTTTTCAATAAAAATCCATGCCTCTGCCATCTCGGCTCATTACAACACGGAGCCTCCCATCTTTTCTCATCCTCTGCTAAAACAGTATCTTAGAGGGGTCAAATATTTAATGCCTCCCACAAGATCACCAACTCTTGCATTAGACCTCAATTTTGTGCTGGAAAAACTCACTCTGCCTCCTTTTGAACCAGCAGCTACCACAGATATAAAGTTTTTATCTTGGAAAACAGCTTTCCTTTCGGCAATCTCTTCAGCAAGAAGGGTTTCAGAACTACAGACCCTTATGGCTGTGGAGTCTTTTATTACATTTTACCCGGACAGGGTGTCCCTCAGGACCAATCCTTCCTTTATGCCCAAGGTGGTATCCAGTGTGGCTCTTAACCAAACTATTCACCTGCCAATATTTTACCTAAATCCGCAGAACATGTGGGAGCGGATTCTGCATTCACCGGACATACACAGACAACTAAGATTCTACTTAAACAGGACCACATCTCTAAGAAAGCCTGAGCAACTACTGGTGGTATCTGCTGCAGGATCAGAGGGGAAGGCTATATCAAAGCAGACTATTTGTAAGTGGATAAGCCACTGCATTCGTTTCTGCAACCTGCATCATGGTAAACCTCTGCCCAAGGGAATCAGGTCACATTCCAGCAGGGCTGCCTCTACCTCAGCAGCCTTTCTCAGAGGAGTTCCAACCAAAGACATTCTAGAAGCTGCTACTTGGAGCTCTGTTCATACCTCCACAAAGCATTATCATTTGCCTCTCTTCTCTAAATGCAGGGCAGGCTTTGCCACTGCAGTTCTGCAGGGCCTTATAGCCGCTCCTAATGCTATTTAGTTCCATCCTCCCGTCCATAGCTTTGGGATTCTACCCAAATGTAATGACTGCAAACAGTGAAACACGAAGAACATAGTACAGTTGCGTACACTTACCATAAATATAGTTGTTCGAGTGTATTCACTGTTGCAGTCTGGGTTACCCACCAACCATCCCCCTTTTCTAGAACTTCTCTTTCCTTCACTATACTCTAAAGCCTTTGTGGTGTACTTGCTTTTAGATGGAAGGTAAAGTTTATGTTGCTAAAAGTACATTTACATATATATTGCTGTTTATATATATATATATATATATATATATATATATATATATATATACACACACACACACATTATATATACATACACACACACACACACACACACACACACACACATATATATATATATATATATATATATATATATATATATATATATATATTTTTTTTGCTCCCCATTTGGGAGGCACCTGACATCTGGGGCAAGAAAAACTGAATAAAATGGCTTCGACTGCATGTTTTATACACCTGATGACCTGATGTCATGGAAGAGGAGATAGTAACCGACGCAGGACCCAAGACTTTGTTATTCAGGCCGACTGAGGGCAACCTGCCAGCAGATTACCCAAATGTAATGACTGCAACAGTGAATACACTCGAACATCTACATTTATGGTAAGTGTACACAACTGTACTTTTATTTTACAGGGCTGGTTAAATTTAGTTATCCATAGGTCAAGTTTATTTTACAGTGTTGGGCAAAGTACATGTCAAGAAGGAGATCCCAGCAATGAGCCCTGAGGTACTCAGGCACCTGCCTCCTTGATTATGTGGGTTCAGGTTTTCAGTCAGTTAGCAATCCAGCTTACCATAAAGGGGTCTGGCCTTCAACTGTTTAAGCTTATGTATATCACCAGTAAGTTGCATAGTGCCAAAAGACTTGGCCAGATTTAAATAAGTTGTGTGAACCGAATGGACCATTACCTACTAATTCAGTTACTTTCTTGGAAGAAATTTACTGAAGTAAAAGTAAACCTGACCTACTTCTGATGAAACCAAACAGTTGATGATCCATCTGTACACGTTTTTTTATACCACAGTTTATGACAGAGATAATAATTTCCATGGCCTTACACATTAAATTAACTGAACTAATTGGGCTACAGTACATGGTGTGTGGGGTAGGGCCCCCAATATGACATGGCATTACAACAAACTTTTTTCATTCTTAAGGGTCACACATTACTTGGGTAGAACAAACTAAAGAGGGGTTCAGTGACAGCATGACTGGTGCCAGTAATAAGGCATGTAGGTAAACTGTCTGGGCCTGCGGAAGTGGCGTTTTTAGTTTTTGAGAATACAGACAAGACATGTGCCATAATGTCTTTTGAGGGTGTATGGACTTCAGGAATGTACAAAATTTCAATGACAGCTTCCTAGTTTAAGTTATAATTACATTTGTCTGCAACTAAAGTAGCTATATTCAGAGGCAGCATGAGTAATACTGAGACAAATTTGGTGAGGCCACAGAAGGCTCTCTGGCCAGGGTGACAGCCTATAACTTCAAATGATGAATGCACAGCCTTCTTTTGAATCATTATAAAGCTAAGGTGAGCTCCCCACCGATGTATAATCCAGTGTCAGTGTATTCAATGAAGGGTTGGGAGGGTGGCCTAATGGTTAAGGTGTTTTTGCTACAAAACACAAGGTGTGGGTTTGAGTCTCACAAGGAATTGTCTAGGCTTAAATAAATGGCAAGAGGCAAGTGAGCTAGTACTAACCTATGAACCTATGAACCTATGATTCTGGTTGCAGGAAAAGAATGCCTGAGGGGAACAGTTCAACACTCAGAATAAGGTAAATGGGGTCTGAAGCTAACAGAAAATCTATGAGTATGGGGAGACTCTGCAACCATTAACACTGTGCAGTCCTATTTCCTCAGGTATGCAAACAGCACAGTAACATGGTAACCACCAACCGAAGAATTAGCAAGATCTGTGTCTGTACTCTTCAATGCATTCCCATACAGTTTGCCAAAGTCATAGATTCCAGTGACATCTCTCAGTGGGCAAGAATGAATGACACTGGCAAGTGTCTAGTTCCACATCCCTTAAGGCAATATAGTGAGTTGAGATCAGAGTTCCTCATAATTTATGGTTACATGAAGATACAGCAATCAGAGTAACAGTCACACCAGGGTGTCTACAAGGAATCCACTGACAAGGCCACCAAAAGCCAGGCACACAAGCAGGGGAACACAAGAACTACCTTCTACTGCAAAGCTTTGGCAACCACAGTCAACATGGTGAACACAGTCTGTAGTCTGAATGATAGAACTTAATGCTGAAAGTGGTGACTACCTACAGCAAACTAAAGCAACTCCAGCACGTGCCTTACACAGACCGAAATCCCTGTCATCATACTCAGTATCGTATAGACTTCATAGGGGAGACTTATGCCTGGCTCACAGAGCAATCTCTGACCCAAACTAATGAAAGTGCTGCACATCTGTAAATCAAACGGGACTAGAGCTACCTGTTCCAGGGACCTAAACATGGCGTGAGACTTGAACAGGACATGCTGGAGAGACAAATTTGCCTCCCAGCGACTGCAGCATCTTTAGAATAGGCTGCCAAGTCATGTGAAGCAGAGCACCTCTATGACACTGCTCAAAAGAAACCTGGATGAGTGGATGGAGCACCTTATATTCTTATCGGCTACAGCAGCCACAACCCTCCTGGACTTGGGCAGTCATTAATAAATACAATCCTGGGTACTGACTAGACCATCTAAGGTATTACCATTGGGATGAAAGGGCTAGGCTTGAAATAACCTCTGGGTCAATAGCCTAGTAACCTGCTATGATCTTTTAATCCAGCAGCATCAACCAGGAAATTCATGGCTGCAGGAGCACAGCTTTCAAGAGTCAGCTACTGAGATCCAAGACAAGAAAGAAGTTTTCCATCCTCTTCAGAGCAAAAACAGTGAGCAAAAAGGTCACACAGAAAAAACAGTTGGTTAAAGACACAAAAAGAAAAATCTAGCTAAGCTGATGTCATAAGAAGGCAAAAACATCCATGTCCACAGTTAGAGGGGTTTGGATTTATTGGCCTGAAATTGTCCACAAATAGACAAAGTAAAAGAAAAAGTCATGCACATTCAGAATTGCCATTTAGCTGAAACACCTGGTATCCTTAAAGGATAATTTGCATGTATCCCATGTTGCCTCTGATACAAGAGGTTTAAGGTATCACACAGTGGAGAGTCTAGCTTTGCTAGATTTTTCTTTCTGTATCCACTTCAGAGCAAGAAAAAGGTGGGGAAAAAACATATAGCATCACTCTGGAGAGGGGAAAGCCTCTAAGACTCCAGTAAGTATGACAGTTGAGGATAGTTCCAAAAGCTCCACGAAGATGTTTTTCTCTAAGCAAGGCCCTTTCTAGACAATGGTGTAAGCATGTGATAGATCATGTATATGCTTAGAATCCTGCTGATCTTTGAAAAGGCTGTAGTAAAGATGAAGAACAGTCATCAGCAGGGGAAGCATTAGACTGTAGGCAGGACTTTGACTACTGATCTAGCAGGGACGGGTAAATATCAAATCCATCAAAAACAGTTTTGATGAACACAACTTGAAGCAAATTCACAGAAACTGCCCTCAGCTAACAGTGAAAGATTTTTTTTTTCCAGAAAGCAAGCTCCCTCCTTCACACCCATGTGGAGGGATATTTATACCAAACCTGACGTCACATAATATTGGAGAAAATTCAATCTCCACTTTCAAAGGCTGTTTCAGCAAACTGTCTTTGGTTCACTGAAATCACCTTCAACAGACTGACATGCTCCTGCAGAGACATCCTCTTGGGTGACTTGACTGGTAAAGGATGGGGCAAAAATGTATCATGCTTGATGTCGCTTGTCATGAAGCGTAAGAAGATGGCCAGGTCTGCAAGCAGCAGTAGTAGTCCAAGCAGCTGAAGGGGGACGCACAGCGATGCTCAAGTCCAGAGAAGACTTAGTTCCTTGTCAAGAGTCCATATCCCAAATATTATGAGGGTAAAGAATAGCATCTGCCTCCTATAAGGGGGCATCCAGAAAGGACTGATCACCTCTCTTAATTTAAGATGTTTCGGCCAGCTCCTCACAGGCATAATATCTGAGCTGACTGTCCTTGCCATCTCATCATCACAGTTAAAACCATAGCAGATCATGATGACCACTTTGGATATTCTGGACAGGGTACTGAGCACACCATCCTTGTGCACAGACTCAGAGACAGTAAAGTTTTTGTAGCGCCTGGCCAGCTTGGGAGGACTGCAATAAGGACAAGTTTAACAAGCAGCAGAAAGGACTGTGCCTCAACGTGATAGAGAAGGAAATTCTCTTGCCCACGCTACCAATACTTCAGACTCCTTTTGCAGTAAAATGGTCACGTACTGAGTTCTATCGATCTTATGCTGGACTTAGAACATGAAAGAGAAATCAGCTAGAAGATGCTTTGTCAGGATATCACTTCACTCAGCAACTCTCCCAGAGATTTACTAAAGATCCCCTCCTTCTTAGAAGCCACAGCAGCAGTATGTGGGTGCTACCGAATCTGTAAATACGACATCTTTATTGACTGGCTCTCTACAGTGGAATGACCAAATACTCCCGCTTCCTCAGATACTCATTAAGATGCATCTGAGTGGGACAAAAGATCAATCCAATTTAGAATGACCTTCATAGGGTGGTATTCATAGTCATTACTTGAATGCATTAAGACTATCTACAATGTCCATGAATAAGAACAGCAAAGCAACTATTCATAGAGCCCACTAAGTTCAACTTATGACGGCCACTAACAAACAAAAGCAAATTAAGTCATAATGAGATGCAATTGTGAAATGACATCAAACTGCACATACAAATGAAGCATTCTCTTGTCTATTTGCGATTTCATAGTGAAATTTTCCCACTTTTTTGTGCCAACCACAGATAAGTCTCACCTACGCTATCTACTTTGCAATCTGTGAAGATGCTGTCACTTGCTGCTAGCCTTGCTATTTTCCACTGTGAATTGCTTGTCTTAGTTGAGCCAAACTACTTGTACTCGGCAGTGCTCACCAGCCAAGAAGGCAGAGACATATGCAAAGAATAACTCATTATAATTTTGACAATCAAGAGATACTAGACAGGTTTAGAGTGGACTTTGAGAGTCACTATAATTTTCCTTTAGAGTATGTATGACCCCACATTCTTGTGGATACTATGGTATGTACACAGCCTACATACACTTGCATGTACTTGCTATGGGGACCTTCCACAGGCAGACTGGGGATGGGATGGGTATTTCACAGGCTTCTGCCTCGAGAATATTGTGGCAGTTCCTGGATGCACTCCTGCATGTGCAGATCAGCACACGTACTTCTCAGTGTCACCTCAGGACTGAGCTGGGACTGTGTGTATCTTTTATGGGGTGGGCACATGCCCTGAGGTAGACTGCATCGATGCTGCAATGACAGCACCTTCTGGTCCACAGGGTGAGTAGCAAAGCAAAAGGAAGGGTTACCATTCCATCAGCTGCAAGGTAGTGTGTAATGAATATGGCTGCATCACCAGCATCCTGGCAGTGCATACTATTCCCATAACTGGCACACTAGCTCACTCTACCACCTCTTCCTGCAAGGCAGGTTGCTCAATGGTCATCTTGTTGGTAAGTGAAAAAACTATTTTTTTTTCAATTGCATTTAAGTAGTT